>NC_085107.1:1212121-1515151 GCF_030269925.1 Bombyx mori | reverse complement strand
GTGGGCAGCAAGGGTTTACAGCCGTTGTACTGTAAGAACTGAGACCTTAGAACTCATGTCTCAAGGTGGGTGGCGGAATTTACGTTGTAGATGTCTATGGGCTCCGGTAACCACTTAACATCAGGTGGGCCGTGAGATCGTCCACCAATCTAAGAAAAAAATAATTATAACTAATTAGAATCACTATTTTTTTTATGTTTTTATTGCCCTTGTAGGAAGACATGAATACGGCCCACCTAATGGTGAGTAGTTGCTCAGCTCCTCAGTTTCTCATCGGTGACTCTGTTAGTCCTTTTTTTTGCTTCAATTTGTAATTCGTGTGTATTCAAAGATGCAAAATAATTTTAGCGCACCGTAGTTATGTTTTTGATGTTTAAAACGACAAAAAAAAAAAAATTATCTTGGCGCGTAAACCGTTCAAAACATGTATATTTAATGAAAAGCATACTTAATGAAGAATGACGTAGAAAACGTCTATGATATACGCATACGAGCGCGCGTTACAAAAAAAGGCGCCCACGCGAAATTCGAGACTCTGAAAGCCTTTTACCTTAACCCATATATTATGTATATGAATACAGGAAACTACATTGAGACGTGGCATGTCAGAGTCAATTAGAATCACATTAGGAAGAACAATAGATGACCAAACACATACGCATGAAATATATCAAAATATCGAATAACATACTGACTAGACGTTCAATTAGCCTCTGGCAAGCGGATAATGTGATATTTGCTATAAAATAGGAAACAGGACCGAGATTATTATACAACTTAATCAGGGGTTTCTTTAGTTCATTTTATGGTAGGCAGCGGCTTGGCTCTGCCCCTGGCATTGCTGACGTCCATGAGCGACGGTGACCACTTACCACCAGGTGGGCCGTATGCTCGTCTGCCCACAAATGCAATAAAAAATAAATAAAAAAAATTAATAAAAAAAATTAATAAAAAAAAAAAAAAAGTTCGTTAGAATTTCTTCCGATACATTTTCGAAACTGTCAATATGGTCAATAACATCGTGTATTACAGTATTTTTTGACCCTGGTACAGTTAACTTAGTCCCCTCCTTCGTGCATCGTATTCCTCAATGCTGAGGGTCGTGACTTTTGTTAGGACTATGTTCGTGCATTCCACTCCATTCCACAGTTAACAGTCAGCCCTTTTTTTTTTTTTTTTTTTTTCCACAGGAGAAAATCGCCGGATCCCCACCCGCGCGGCAGGTGGGGTATGTGGGAGTTGAACCTCACTAAAAACTCCTGCCGCTCACAACCGGCGCCCTACCTCGGACCGGGCCGGAGCCCAGTCGGGGCTATTGAAACGGCGGGACAGGGTTGACGCAGAGCACATTACATCCATCCCACCGTCCCACGGACGCCGGACCGGTGGCCGCCAGCGAAACGACCACCGGTTCCCTCGTTCAGCGGGCCGAGAGCCCGCTTTGATGGCGCCGCGTTACACCTTCCCCCAGAGCGGTCGGGGGAACGCGGTCTACCATCACCCGGCTTCCTATTGCGGGTGAGCGTGCAGAGCACGCCACCCCTCGTCTGGGTCCCTCCCCGCACAAAACGGGTGGGACCCCTAGCTCTTAGGGGGCCAGGTCACGGATACGATCCCGGTCCCGACCCCCTGCTCGGCGGCGGCGGGTTTCTGCGTAGTGAGGAGAGCTTTCCCTCACTCGCCCCGCCGCCTCCTTCTGCGAGATGGTGCACTCGCAGAAGTCGAGCATAGCCTTCCATGACTCATCGCTGCCAAGCATCGACGCCACGACGCCAGGCAGCGACAAGTCAGGTCCTATCTTTGCGACCAGGACACGGCGCTGCACCTCCCAAGCGGGGCAGACAGCGAGCGTATGCTCCGCCGTGTCCAGGTCGTGTCCACAATGGTGACACCTCGTCGTCGGCTCAGCCCCTATCCGGCGCAGGTACTTCCCGAAGCATCCGTGCCCGGTCAGCACCTGCACCAGACGAAAGGTGAGACGTCCCTCGCCACGATTCACCCAGTCATCAAAGACCGGGTAAACCGCCTCGACGGTCCGTAGCCCCCACGTGGGGTTGGCCAATCGCCTCGACCACGACTCGAGCACGGACCGCCGAGAATGGGCCTTCCGCGCCCGCAGCTCACTCTCGGGGACACGCGCCACGCCCCGAGCACGAAGCTCGCTGCGCCACCGATAGTCGGCAGCGAGCGACTCCGCCTCCAGCTCCCATGGCGGCGTCCCCGCCAAAACACACGCCGCCTCGAAGGAGACGGTGCGATATCCGCGGATGACCCTGATGGCAACGGTGCGCTGCGGCCGGCGCAGGAACCGAGCCATAGTGGCCCGGTTGCGCGGCTCAGCCCACACAGGTGCACCGTACAGGGCCATCGATCGCACCACCCCCGCGTAGAGACGGCGCACAACCTGATCCGGTCCCCCAATATTCGGGAGCAGCCGGCTCAAAGAACCGGCCGTCCCCATCAATCGGGGGACCAGCTCCGCAAAGTGAGCACGAAAGGCCCACCGGCTGTCCAACACGAGGCCGAGGTACTTCAACTGCACCCCGACCCCTATCCGGACGCCTCCAACCACGATGTGGGTGTCAACGGGTGGCGCCCTCCGCGGCCCGTGAAACCACAGAGCCTCGGATTTATTGAGCGCCACGTCGAGACCCAGCCTCCTTATCCTTCCGACGACGAGGGCCACTCCCGAACAGTCAGCCCTTTAGGCATATTTCTGTCGGATTTACGCTTAGTTTTCGACAATTACGGTAATTATTGACCGGTAACTAACTAACATGAAAACAACAATTTAGCTAACACGAACGTGTTCTTTAAGCGCAAGTATTGTTCATTCGTCAATGCCGATCATTGTGGACCTGACAACCGTAAGATGTTTCCACATTCGAACATTAGTTAAAAAACTAAAAGTCATGTTATATTCCAGCATGTGATTTTAACAGCAGCTGTTTCAAATGTGATTATTTTTTTTTCTTTTTTTCCTACCTATTCTATGGCTTAGTCGTAAAAATAAACTACACTCAAACGTCCTTGGAAAATTTTCCTAACCGGAGCGAAGTAAGCGAACTGTCAAGTTCGCTGAACGCTCCTCAAGGCTGGTTTTCTATCAATGTCCAAATAGTATGTGGACCGCAAATGGAAATATATGATATTGTTGTGCAATGGCCTGGATCTGTGCATGATTCCCGCATATTTTGATAATTGAATTTTGATAATATTTATTAATAAAGTAAATAGTTCGAGGTTAGACATTTGAAACTCTTTTTTTTATTTACCTACATAAGAGTTATATTTTGCTTACTACCTGATAAATAAAGTCAATGCGATTATAAGTTTTATTTATATAATAATAAACCGGTGGTTGTGGAAAAGCACTTCAACAACACGATGCAATCAAAATCACAGAAAAGCGGCGAATAAAAATACAAAGCCGGATCCGAAATCTAAAATAATAATAGGTTAGAAAATAAATAATACACTTTCAGATTTACCGCACGCACACATATTTACGAATAACTCAGCAACCAAAACATCAAACAAGTTCATCTAGTTTCAAACAGACAACGGCAGCTTGACTTTGACATTAAACAATGACCGTAGACTACAGAACTCTATGGGTTTGATGCTAGCTTGATCAAATTTTCCTCAAACTGATGTTGTTGTGGTGACGCAATAACACTTCTCTACCTCACTCGAGGACGGTTGAGGAATATTGTAATGGTCGACTAAAAATACCAAACCCGAGTAAGTTTGGGAGTAATGCTCGAGCATCATCGGATGAGTTAAGAGTGGAGGACTATTTTACAAAACGTCTAAAGATACGGGCATAAGACGTTATTCCAGCTACACCCGGACGGGTAGTTGAGCTCACGGGCTCAACCTGAGATAATTTGCTAACACTTGCTCTAGCAAGAGCAGTGCTTCGCAGAATTACCAATTTTTTTACTGGTGGTAGGACCTCTTGTGAGTCCGCGCGGGTGGGTACCACCACCCTGCGTGTTTCGGTTTGAAGGGTGGGGCAGCCGCTGTAACTATACTTGAGACCTTAGAACTTGTATCTCAAGGTGGGTGGCGCCTTTACGTTGTGGATGTCTATGGGCTCCAGTAACCACTGAACAACAGGTGGGCTGTGAGCTCGTCCACCCTACTAAGCAATAAAAAAATAAAAAACCAAAGCATTGGAATCCCGACTCACTGAAAAGATCCGGCGAGAAACTCAGTGGGCCTTAACCATTGCTAAAGGCTGCCAACCGCTACCATTATTCGACACGTTTCCTACATAACAATAATAGTTACAGAACAAACAACAAGGACAAAGTAATTTAACTTGCAAATATAAATGAAACTATTGAAAAACATTTTTGTATTTCACTTAAGTAATTTTTTCATTATACGAACATTAACATTAACACATAAAACTCGCACGTTTATTTCACTTGTATATGTTTAGTTTTAAATAGAACCCGCTTTTATGAATTAAAAAACTAACACCTCTTACATAGATTTAATAATCAGTAACCGCATAACAAAAGTTGAGTTTCTGCACGACATGAAGTGCGATATGATTTGGACATGTCGGGAAAAAAATATAAAACTATGTCTAATATAAAAAATAAATAAATAATACAAAAATATGTAAAATAAACGTTATAATGATAAAACAGCTATGCGCACTTTTCTTCTCTGTTTGTCAATCGATAGTCTTTGATAAGCTTTAGCGTTTGTTGTACGTAACATAAAATAAACATTGAAAGGAACCAGTCTTTTTTTAAATCTCGCTTACAAAATAAAAGGTATTATTTATTAAAATAAAAAGTAATTAATTTAACTCTTGAAGATTCAATGATTCTGGACTAAAGCTCCATAATTGGACGAGCACAAGTCTTAAGAATGCACAGGGAAAAGTTTAAATTATGGATGACCAAAATGAGGCCTCTAATGTCAAGAAATATTAAGGAGCATATTACCTTATCACCAACCAGTATTACAGATTGCTGCCTATAATTGCTGTAGCATTTAGTCAAAATTTACCTACTGGTAACTACGATGCATTAGTGTAGTGAATAGATTAATAATTCTAAATAAATTGAAAGCAGATGACATTTAGAGGTAGCGATTGTTTTTTTTATTGCTTTTATTTAAATGGGTGGACGAGCTCACCGCCCACCTGGTGTAAAGTGGTTACTGGAGCCCATGGACATCTACAACGTAAATGCGCCCCCACCTTGAGATATAAGTTCTAAGGTCTCAATATAGTTACAACGGCTGCCCCACCCTTCAAACCGAAATGCATTACTGCTTCACGGCAGAAATAGGCAGGGCGGTGGTACCTACCCGTGCGGACTCACAAGAGCCACCAATAACTTTATCTACTTATTTGCGAGTGCTACAGAAAACATTAAGCTGTTGATTTAATGGTTTCTTCGGTTATCGCGCGTCATAGGCTTAATTAAAACTTCACAGACGACGTCGGGACCACGAAAATAATGTACCTGTAGTTTAAATTAAGTTGTCGACACTTCCATCGACTTCTTGTGCCGCAAATACCTAACGTGACGTAGCTCTAGCTTGTCACTATGACTGTCAATGAGCAACATACGTAGATATAATAATGATGTTCCAATTCTTTTTTCAATAACACAGATTAATGATTCCCATATTCTGTGACCAATAAATGAGGATTTCTATATTCTATCAAAAAACGGTTCCAACCGATGTAGTTTTTATGCAGCGAATCTATAAACTTATTGGAATAAGCACGCGTAGAAACAGAACAATACTCTTCTGTCCTTCCAAAATTGACAAATAGTATTAATAATTTTATTCTATTATTAAAAAAATAATCACTGGCTGTCATTAGTAATTGTAAATTGAACTTTAGGTGTCGATTAATTTTCACTTAAAAGTTTGAAATCAATTTTGTTTTTGTCCTTTTTTATTTTTCATTCAAAACTTATACTATTTCTGTTATAACAAATATAGTACATAATGAAATCGTTAGAGCGGTTAAATTTGATTGGCGTGTTCGATGATTCAGATTTAAATTTCTCGAAGGGGAAGTAATCGCATAAGAATTTACGCCCACATTAATCAAATCGAATGTATTCAAGCACAAGAGTGTCATTCTACAGAGAGTGTTATGACGCAAACACCTTGCCAAAACACATGCCATGTTCCTTCATCAATAATGAATCTCAAAGCTGTTACCGTGAAAATATTATGAACTATTCCTAGCCCCGTAAAAGAATTATAAAGTATGGATTTTTTCGGTTTTTAGAGACGGGGCACGATTAAAAAGTATTTTAGTTCAATTTCGTGTTTTATTTTTCAATAATCAGACGTATTGAACACATTCATGTTCCCGGTTATCTCAGTCGTTCTTTTCATAATTTTGTCAGATAAAATTTAATTAAATAGAATAATAGTTTAGTTAAAATCTAAATGCCACATGAAAATCTCAAAATCGACAACAGCTGAATTATTTTACCAATAAATCGTTTGTCGAGAAAACTTAAATTAGATTAAGTTTTGTCACACTGAATCTAAGGGGGAATCTAAGGGATGTTTATCTCAATATTCGTTTATTAGTATTTATGAGACATTTGTTGTTTTCTGTGCGTCTATTTTATCATGCATGTCTGTCGTGTGATGCCAGGCTGGAAAGCCAGATCTAATAAAAAACATTGCTTTTGCCCGGGATAAAAAGTAGCTTGTCTCACTGACCCATAGACTACCAATTACTGGCATGGTATCTTTTCCTATCTTTTGCATTGCTTTATATATGTGATGATATAAGGATACGGATGGATATGGAGAATTTCGTAAAATCCGTTCTTAGTGCGGGCTGGGATGGGCTGGGCTGGCTAGCAAAAGGAGTGCCTATACCAAATAACAGTCTATCGGACGCACGGTTTCGGAGATCTCGTAATGGTATTTCATTTGTGTATTTAAATATAGATTAAAGATAGTGGATAGGAAACCCCATAGAACGAGTTTTATGACGCTTATAGTGAAGGCACAATAATCGATTGATGAACGTAAAAGACACATTTAATGATGCAGCTATTTATTTATTAACACAAAGTCTGTGTTAATAACATTTAGCGAGATTCCACTAAGAAAAACGTTCGTACACATCAATAACTGACAAGCAAATTAAGCCTGAAAAATAGGTCGTGTGGCATTGCAAATAGCCCGAGTTCACAAGATAACGTTAGATACATTTTATACTTACTTAACATTTTTATTTAATATGTATTTGCACCACTTGTTGTTTCACTATCAACATGAATTTGTTGATAGTGGAAATTTTGGTAAATTATCTGGTATGGTCTTCATCATAATACCTATTCATATAATTTATTTAAATTAGTACTCGAATTATAAATATTAAAGGCGATGTTAATAAATAAATAGAAAACATAATTAATTTATTTTCACATACATAACTAATTTTAATAAACCTACTGCACCTGCATCGTACTAGGAACAAAGCTATTCAATGACCAAAAAAACAGACAGAGTAACAACGGAATCATGACCTCAATCATCTGCAAAGGTAAATCTGACATAATAAAGGAGCGTGGTCCAGTCTTTAAGTAACTTCAAAAGTTTCTCCAGCGTGCTTAGTGCGAGTTTTTTAACGTTCTCGATAGCGTGAAAGTTAACTCATATTTATATGGAATTGATCAGGTGGGCCGTATGTTCGTCTGCCTACAAGGGCAGTAAAAAAAAAGCCTACATTCGCCGCTAGGGTCGTTTCAACTGCATACAAAATGGAGTTAACGTTTACGCTATCGAGAACGTTAAAAAACTCGCACTAAGCACATAGAACGCTTCTGATACCAGTTAGACTACCTGATATTTCCTCATCTCTATGGTTTCAAAGAAAAAAAATAATTACACGATAAAACTAATTTCCTGTTGCTCGCGCGCTTTGATTAATTAAACACGAAAGTATGGTCTTCGACGAGGCCAACCGAGTAGCTAGAGTTTGATCAATAGCAACAATAACGAAATCAGTATCACTACATAGTATAAAACAAAGTCGCATTCTCTGTCCCTATATCTGTCTGTCCCTATGTATGCTTAAATCTTTAAAACTACGCAACGGATTTTGATGCGGTTTTTTTTAATAGATAGAGTGATTGAAGAGAAAGGTTTATATGTATAATAACATCCATTAAATAGTGGAGAAATTAATAAAAAAATAAGTTCCCGAAGCGAAGCGAGGGCAGGTTGCTAGTAATAGGTAAATTTAAGTTTTACAACGGCAACTTGGCGACGCGATTTAATTAAATTCTGTGTACTGCTCGCACTTCGATCGTTACACAAGAGAAGAACTACAAAGTCTTGATTAAATTAATTGTTGCGAGTTCAACGTGACTAGCTAAGTTGAACACGCAATTATTATATTAATCAAAAGCGAGTATGGCTTCAATAAAATTTCGCTGGTTTTTTGAAATAATCAAAAAATTACTAGTGTTATTTGTTTCGGATAAAAATATCTCCAATTTTTTTTAACGCCACCTATGTCGAGTTAGGTTAGGATTTAAAAAAGTGTTGGCCCTTTTAAGCTGCTAATTCACTTTTGCGAGGTTCAGCCAGAAGCTTAGCATAACATTCGAACGAGGTATATGCCGTTGCGGGAACCAAAGGCTAAAAACTTGCTTACAAGTAAACAAAATGTTTTTGAAAATCTGCTGAACATTTCAATTTTGGACAAGCGAAATTTTTCGTTACATATTTTATGAACGGTTCCTTATCATTCAAAAACCGTTTGGGACAAGAAATGGTATTTTGTAATTCTGAAAATAATAATATTCCTTTTTTTCAAAGGCACCCCGTGGAAGGTCTGCTTCGATCAACGTGACCTCAAACCGTAGTGTTCACGTACCTCTCCAAATATACTTGACCGATCACTAAATCGTAAACTGTAAACTCTTACGCCATCGAGTTACGTAGGTAAGAAGTTTTTTTCCCCTACCTATGCGATGGACCGACCAGATCAAGTCGGCAGTTGGCGGCTGTTTGCATGAGTGTACCAGGCTCACCAAAAACCGCGAGGAGTGGCGATTGCTCGTGAGGCGCATAACATCTGCCCACACCAATGATACTGGATGACGACCACGACCGCTCTGACAAGAGTGATACGACATACGATACGATTCACTAGTAGCCTAAAGGGTTACTCCGACTACGCCCAGAAGAGTAAGAGAGCTCACGGGCTCAACCTGAGTGAATTTTCTAACACTAGCACTAGCAACAGCAGTGCTTCACAGAATCGACCACCAGATCAGAATCGCGACCCACTGAGAAGTTCCGGCGAGAAACTCAGTGGGCACAAAAAGTATAGTTGATACTCGTGTATCGAAAACAATAACAAGGTTACGCAAAAACGATTGGCGCAAATGATCTAAGGCCGCGTCTACCGCATCGTGGCGTTACCGGAAAACGCGCTAAGGTGGCTGACCAATCGGATTCGAAGGTTGTTGTAAAACAGTCAATCAAATGGTTAAATTGAAGACTACAGATTCCAAACTCATAACCAGTCATTATTAGCATTAATTTTACAGTTCAATTCGTATTTTATCCGTTTTTTTATGACCTTGCGGTATAGCTGTTTATATGCCAGCCGTTATGTTGTTATCAAAATATAAAGACATGTCAAAGTTAATGTCGGCGCCCACCCTGAGGTTTGAGGTGGAAGTGGCAAGGCTATCAAGCGTCTGAAGGCCGGAGCCAAGGATATCGGTTCTGCGGGGTCGAAACGTGACGGCCCAACACACTGTTTGCCTGTATGAACTTCAGGAACTGAATTTCAGGTTTATTGTGACCTTCTTTTCTCGTCTGAGCCAATAAAAAACACCGTTAATCAACCTAGTTTGGCGAAAAAAAAAAAACTTTTCATTTTTCATATAGTGCTCTAGGTCAGCGGTCGGGAAACTTTTTTAAATATGACCCCAAAATATTTTTGTGCAAGTTGATATTACCCATGGCGAGGAACAAAAAAAGCGAAATCGCTTCTTTTTAGCATATTTCATATTATAGCCTCCATGATAATTTTGAAAAGAAAACAATAACTACAAATTTAATTTAAACATCATTTATTAAATTTATCAACGATTCTGAAGAAGTTTCACTTCAATAATTATATACTTTTTACTCACAAAAGTTTCATTTTTACCCCCAAAAATTTCATTTTACCCCATTTGGGGTAATTTAGCCCGGTTCCCCGACCGCTGCTCTAGGTGAAAACGGAAAACCGAAATGAATTATCAAATTAGGACCGGAATCTTTTTTCTCGCACATGTTTCATGTACACTTATTAAGTATGTAAATAATACACACAAAATTAAATCGAGCAATACACAGCTAATCAAACATACCTTCTTTTCCAAACCGAGAATTATCGCGAAGCCGAGAATGAAAATGATCGTTGTCGATTTCGTCATTGTGTACAGCGATATGGTGACGAGCTCCAGGCCCCAATTCGAGAAGCCCACGTCGATGCCGCTGGACAGGCCGGTCGGAGCCACGGACCGGATGCTAGTCCCGAGAGGCAACACCAGCTGAGGGGTCTTCGTGATGCAGTACAGCACGGAACGCACTAGCACAGACAGCAACCACTTCACAACCAAGTGGTACATCACCACCGTCAATGGGTATTTGAAGTCCTAAAAACAGTAATTCATTAACTTGACCAATATGATTTCATCATACTACATTTTTACTAATTGAAGTTTACTTATTCAGTGTTATGCAATGCAATCAATGTATTTATGGAAATTCCAAAATAACTTAGTATGATTGTAAAAGTGTGATTCCTACCTTGAATACCGGTAGTATGAAGACTTTTTTTTTATCCTACCTATGCTGATAGCATTGAGAGGCTATTTCAGCTTCGCCCTAACGTATGTGGGTGAGCTCACGGGGCTCAAACCGGAGTGTTGCTAACACTGAACCTAGCAAGAGCAGTGCTTCGCAGAATCTACCACCGGATCGGAAATGCGACCCACTGAGAAGATCCGGCGAGAAAGTCAGTGGGCTGTGTTTATGGATTAATTCGCTCGTCGAGCCTTTCGTCGCAAGCGCGGGTTCGACGGTGCCGGTGCCGGTGCTTGTGCCTAAAAGCACCGTTAATAGATCAGGAGTATCCGTAATGACGTGCTTTGGGCGACGTCGACAGTTTACCATTCGGTCTACAGGATCGGCTATGTAGTTTCCAGTGGCCACGACAAGAGAGTTCTCATGTCGTGCCGCCTTCTCAAAGTGGCGCAGCGATGCCGACTGTAGATACTTACTGACAGAGTGAAGCTCCAGGTCGTCGTGGAGATCCACGAATGAAGACTTACGAATTGGTACTACAACCTTGTCTCTTTCTACCACAAAGTTATTTGTACGGTTTGTAGAGCGGGATAGCTATCAGACCTTGCTTCAAGGAGGCGGCCGCTTAACACTACGGATACCTTCTTCTCAGTACAATGAGAAAATAAAACAATAACAATTCTTATTTTTGTGAAAATTTGTATGTACATATGTCTAAGGAATTTGGAGACTAGTAACACATGTTACAATTTCTTAGTAAATAATTTTAGTACATATTTAGAATAGTTAATGGTTTATACGTTGTATTTACAATATATTTAGAGATTTTAACATATTACAGATTGTATGTACAATATAAGTTTGGTTTTTCTTCGTTTTTATTCTTCGTTTTCAACAAGGGTGATCATACAAATCCTTGGTCTGAGTTCTGGTTAAATCAGCGGTCAATTGAAAGCCACTTCGGGTTCGAATGAATCTTTCATGCGCTATGGAAATTAACTTACATCTATACATTATTCCACCGGTAAAATTCATCGCTGAAATCTAATTTCGATTCCATTCGACTATTTTACAACAGATCCAACCCAGGCCGAGTCGTAATAAATATTATTTTGTATTATTTTACTATAACACATATACAATTAATTCATAGATATTACGTATACATATTATAAATACGAGACGATAATAATAGAATGAAAATGACGAAGTTTTTTTATACCAGTTCACCGCGCTTATCGTTACAGTGGCATTCGATACAAATACAAAATACCCAGTGACTTTCATAGTACGATTATGTACATAGTTATACTTTTACTATCTCTTTAAGTTTTTATCAATCAGTTTGTCTGAGAAATTGCACTTTACGATGGGTCTCATCATAAGCTCGCGATTTAAGCCACGTACTGTGTTTTCTTTTACGTATATATTTTTTTATTTCCCTCATATGCAGACATACGCCCACCAGATGGTGAGTGGTTACCGTCGCCCATGGACGTCAAAACTAAGCCACTGCCTATATTGCTCTCAAACTACATATAAGCTAATAGGGCACATCGTGTCTTCAAAAGATATTTCTTCGGAAGTGTATCGTCTCTAACGTGTTCACGTCAATAATAATTTATATGAAATCAATGTAGTCACACATTTTGTATGTTAGATGTACGATACATTACGTTAATTCGATAAAACGTCACTTCCGACTATCGTGGGATGCCTACTCGTTGCTTCCGATACGCGATCGCCACCCAACTGCCACCTGTTCTACGAGCAATGTACCCACCCTGGCCACTACCAATTGCATATTGCAATCCTTTGGGCTGTCGGTTACTTTGGTTCTTTTTCGAATCTCCTCAAACCGAAGATACCTCTTTCAGACAACAATTTTTATCTAACGAAATTGTAAAAAGATGCAGCGAGTATGTTGTGGTGTACTATTGTTTACAATATGCAGCAATCTATCAAAAGATCTCAAGTCTTTAAGCTAATTATTTAATTATGAAAAAAAAAATACATACATACAAAAAATATATACCTACAATAGACAAACATAATATGAAATCACTATATAAATAACTAGGGGTGCTCAATAAAAAGTATATAATAATTATAGTGCAATTTTCTTTTATTAAATGTTATTTTATTTTTCGAAGTAGTCACCTTTCAGGTTTACTTCTTACTATACTTAATTACTTCAGTGCGCCACGTAGGGCCCCAGTGGCCTACAAGGCACTCAATGTGTTAAAGTATTCAATCATTACCACCCCTTGGCTGTCCCAGAAAAAACAGCCCATGATCTTACCAGCGGATGGAATCGCCTTAAATTTCTTCAGAGTTAGAAATGACCGCCCCTTACAAGTCTTGGACTGGTTTCTTGTTTATGGGTAATAATGGTGAAACCATGTTGTGTCCATAGTTACGAATCCAGTCTAAAATTGGTCAAGATCTTGTTGTAATAAACGCACATAGCTTTATGAAATTCTCAGTCTCATTTGTTTCTGTGTGTCAGGAAACATTCTGGGCATATATGTACATGCTGATACTTTTTTATACTTAAATTATTGTGTATAATATTATGGAGACTTCCTTAGAAAATCTTCATTTCTTCTGCTATGAAACTAACAGTAACACAATGATCCACCAAGACAATGTTTTCAAGTTTATTAATCATTTGTTCAGTCACTACTGATATAGAGCATCCCATATGGAGGTCGTAGTTAAGAGAAGTATTTCCTCACTTGAACTCAGCTCACCAGCTCATAGCCATAGAAAATGGAGAAGCATAAACTCCTAATATTGCTCTCAAGTTTTGATTTACAAGCTCTGTAGTAAAATTTTTCAAGCAGAGATATTTTATTACCAGAAGCTTCACTTTTGTTCATTTTCAGAATACATTCCAGCATGATGCAAACAAATTACTTCTATTTTTAAAAAGAAAAGAGAAATGATTGCTTTTTTATTACTATTATATGTAATGTCTGGAGCGTGCCTGCCAGTATTTTTTTTGCTTTCCAAGGAGAATGTATCGCATAATCACTATTTATTAAACACCCCTGATACTTACCAATATACTTACACAGAAATAATAAAGCAACATCTTGAAAAAATTACATTAATCTCTATTGATGAATTTAATTTAAGGAACTTATAGTTGAGATTAATCAGTATGAATATGAAAATGTGTTACAGAGTATGTTATATGTATTGTCGACTAGACATTGAAGATAAGAAGCATGTTAGGCTATTGTATTTTATTGCAGTAGATAAATTAAATGATTTTCGTTATCACTATGATTATTGTATTTAATTGTTATTATGTTGTTTGCTAAGGATACTACTGTGACTGTAATGGTATTGAATTGCATAAATATATTACAAGGGAACAGTGCCTCTTCAATTTTTACAGTACCATACTATATTCCAATTTATTCAAGGCCTATATTTTGGTATTGAGTTAGACCACCACTACTTAACATGTTATAGAAAAAAATAATAATGATGTTATATATTTTTATGTGTAAGGACAAATTCATATCTAGTTTCATAATTTCTGAACTATCTGATATGTTGAAAATAAAGTGCTTTATAATAACCGCTTCATTAATATAAAAAAAGGCAAATAAAGAAACCTAGCAAAATATTGAATGAAACTAGTAGTTGTTTCATATAATTTCCTTTATGAGGTACATACTTTTGCAAATTGAGGTACATATATCGCACATATGGTGCTATAAAGTCACTTATGCAATTTTCGTTAACACTAGACTGAGTATGAGAAAATAAATTTTTTAATAGTTATTACTGAGACGACGAGCGAGATGTATGCTTTTACTGAAGAAAGTTTAAAGTTGTAGTTTAAACATTATTATTTTATTTCTATAGCCTAGCAGTACTATATAAGAATGATATAATAAGATGTTGAATTTTCCAATGTTTCTCCTGAAAAATTACATAATTTGCATAAGTGATGTTATTGCACTGTTTATGTGACATGTCCAGATAAGTTTAAAATTTATAAGTGTATAATTTTTTTATTTTTTTATTTGATGTATAAACTTTACAAAATATTGTCTTACCTAGTGTTACCAGTACACAAAGAAAATCCAATAAAAATGCTATTGCTCAGGGCTGAGAGTTTGTAATTAGAATATTATTGTAATATGGGAATCCTGTATACCTGGGAATATGGTATTCCTAAGTGACCGCTTCAACTACAAAAGAATGAACTAGTCTTATCTGCTTCTGGTTGATTTCGCGCCTTACAATAATTTTATGTTTACTAATATTACTTTAAGTTACTTACCCTTAGCAGCCAGCGTTGGTAGAAAGTAAGGCCGATTGATAAAGAAAAATAAAGCAAGATGAGGCCCAGAGATAAGAGCCCTTTTTGCAGACACACATCGCCCCATTTCGACTTGGGTTTGCTAGTAAACACGTCTTCATCAACATCGCTCTTAGTGCACAGCTGCTTGTATTTCGTACCGGGCATTTTCTATTCAACAAACACTACGATGACGCGAGTACCGCCTTTTATCATATCAGTTATCAATCTCTTTAAGAATAAAACTTTTTGAATTCAAGAAGATACGAAACATACGAACCGGTCGAACCCTCTCTGTGGCAAAATGCGCCAACCCCTCAACTAGCGTAGTCAAAGGTCGTAATTTGTCGATATGTCAATCTTGCATTTAGTGATGGTGAGTAGATTAGTGATGTTAGACGGTGGCTCAATAAGTCTTTTATAGATGTCGCTATGTACCTATGTCGATGTAACTTTTCTGCTGTTTTAAAAGTATCACTTTTGGTAGACTTTCGGACAACATTTAATTTTAGCTCCTTTATTTATAACCAATTATATTATTATAATTATAAATATAATTTGATTTGAAAGAATTTGAAATAATTATTTCTTAATTACTTGAAATTCAAAGGTTAAGATCAACAGGAGATATCAAGTAAAGATAAAGATGAACAGAATAATATAACATAATCATGATCTCAATTATTAGATACAACAAGAAGTAAAATATTTTTAGAGTTGTTCTAAGTATAAACACTTTGGACATTCGAGGCGATCCGCCCGGTCCTATCGAACTGGGTGAATGGCGACCGAGGACATCTCACCTTCCCAGCGACGCAGGTGCTCACGGGATACGGCTGTTTCGGTCTACCTACGCCGAAATGCCACCACTGCAGTGGCTGCAACGAGGACACGGTGGAGCACACGCGTACTGCCCCGCTTTCGCGGAGCAGCGCCGCGTCCTCGTTGCAAAAATAGGACCGGAGTTGTCACTTCCGACCGTTGTGTCTACGATGCTCGGCAGCGACGAGTACTGGCAGGCGATGCTCGACTTCTGCAAGTCCACCATCTCGCAGAAGGAGACGGCGGAACGGGAAAGGGAGAACTCTTCCTCACTTTCGGCGCCGTGCCACCGCCGCCGAGCGGAGGGTCGGAGGAGGGCGTTTGTCCAGCTTCGGCCTCTATGAGGAGGCAGTCTCCTCCCGGTGATGGTCATGGGGCGACCTAAGGGGGTTGAGGCTGCGCTGCACGCTACCGTCACTCTAGCGTGCTGGCACCAGGAGGACGGGACGACGCGTCGGCAGCTGCGGACTGCGATGCGGTCCGCATTTTCGTCGTCGTTGTCATCGCCGAGCATACTGTGGAAGAGCAACCCGGTCGGCGGTGTATCACGTTCCAACCCGGCCGGCTAGTCCTGGCCCAGCGGGGTATTCCGGAACACCAGCGGCATCGCCCGGGCGTCCTGGTAGGGCTACCGTACCGCAGAGACCGACGTCGTTGGTCGTTGACTATCGTCTCGAAGTCATGTCGGTTGGGTCCTCGGGGTGGCGTCACGTATCTGGTTGTAGTGTTGACCACGGGAACCCCCCTACTCTTACTGGGTTTTGACCCCGGACGGAGATCGGACGTCAGGTGTAAGAGTGCAGGGGAGTAGTTTAGTGGGTGGGGCCCTAAAATTCCTTGGGCCCGCGGTCTGCTCCCAACACCTTGCAGATCATCAAGTCCTACATACTCCGCGTGCCCCCTAGGCGCGGGGACCTCGTACGAGGTTCAGCAGTTCGAAGTATTGCTATTGCTAGGGCAGACGTTAGTAAAGTCTCTCAGGCTAAGCCCCGTGAGCTCGCTTATATATTCGGTAAACCTAGCATATAGGTAATATATAAATTGCTTTAAAGTTGTTATAGTTGCATACCAAAATAACTTTTTCTTGCTAAATGTTATTAGATCCTGAGAATTGATACCAAGAAATCTGTAAAATGATAATTATTTACTGACATTTCAGTGGAATTTTTGGAAGAACTCGAGAAGTTATATATAACGTTGTTTAATTTTCCCACATTTGTAAGCTTTCACAGTTGTTAAATGGTTATTAAAGTATCATTAATACACATTGAATCCTCAAGATTCACTCAATTGACAAAATAAAACAATTCATACAATTTCGCTCTTCAAATTTCCGCCAAAATGTGTCCTACTGCATCTGAAAGATTCAACGTAGTAGTTTCATTTTTCCATTTCAAGAAAGGCGATCAAGTGTGTGATACTTGTGTGTAATTGAGCACAATTACATAATTCACAATAAAATATCGATGACTTATTTATTAAATGAAAAGTGAAGTGACTTTCGGAACTTCCGAGCTTTCGGACTTTTGTTCCAAAAGTTTGGGGGTATCAGTTTTATGCTCTTTGTAGATTTTTTTGTAGATTTCATGGTCTAGTTACGAGACTTTTAGTTAGGCAATTTTCTTTGGAAAAGAAAAAATTAAAATCTTGAAATACAAATTAAACGTTTTAAAAAGTAAGATTCATCAGATAACAAAATTAAATTAAATCGATGTCTTTTGCAAATTTCGATTTTGATTTTTACAGTAAGAAATTGACGTATCAGGGCGATTCAAAAGAAAATATAGGCGCTTACATACTCTAGTATATCTTGTCTAATAATTTTAACAAAGACAAATTTTGTATTTGTAATTGTAGGCAGCGACTTGGCTCTGCCCCCGGCATTGCAGTCCATGGGCGACGGTAACCACTCACCATCAGGTGGGCCGTATGATCGGCTGCCTACATAGGCAATAAAAAAAAATTTAGGCCTAAATAAAATTCGATTTTCCACCATTGCTAATATTTAAAAATATAAATTATGATTGTTGTTGTTAATGTATACGCTAATGTGTACATTAATTTGTATGCCTAAAATGGTATAAATTAATTTAAACACTAAAGATCACAAATATTATCGATTATTTGTGCTGCATAATGAAAGTCGATGTGTCGATATTTTTGACATCCCTAACATACAACAAACAGACGAAACTGAAACAAAGAAAAGTAGGTACAATCATGATTTAAAGAATCATTACATAAACCAGCCCAGCAACTTGAACAGTAATAGCGCATTTTACACATGGATTTATCACAAAAGCCAGATGATATAGCGTGACAAGATTCATATTGAAGAACTAAAAAGGTATTAAAATGAATGATTCAAGTTCATTCTCATCGCTGTTGGCTCTCGTAGACAATCATCTTTCACAATCAAATGTACCCGAAAAAGAATCGGTCAACCCGCAAGGACATTCAAGTAAGGCTATTGCTATACCACTGAATAATGGAATTCGCAAAGGTATGTCAGACTCACGGCTCTCTTCACCCAGTCAGAGATTTATTGAATCGCACTCTAGCATGTCGGTAAGCCCTATAAAAAGTGTTTTAGTTGAACAAGTAACTAACATGCTAAAAGCAAAAGAACATAAGTATGAAGACAATCAGATATTAGATGTTAAACTAAATGAATTGACAATCCGTTCAAACGATGATTCAGTTGATTTAATAACAGCACTAGAAACACCCTTTGAGAACAAAGTGTTTGAGGAAAATATATTAAGTACTAGTAGCTCTTCACTCTATCTTCATGAATCAGATGATTTTCCGATAGAAGAAATTTTTGATAAAAGTTGTCCCGAAAATAATATACAAAATTTGCAGCCCTGTAAACGAGATATGTCTTATATACTGCATAACATGATACATAGAGCAAAGTGTTCTACTTTTGGTAAAATTGTGTCAGCAAGGATTAAGCCGATACCGGTGCCTTATTTGAAAGAACAAGTAACATCTAATATTGTTCCATTTGACTTCAAAACTAAGTCCCCCTGTGATATGATCAAGGATAGATTGAATAAAAGCTTGTTATTAATGGAAATAAATTGATAATTACAAGAAATAAAAAATTCTAAATAAACTTTACTAAAATATTGCAATGATAAGTACAAATTTAAGGATATAAGATTTAGACATATAGAATTAAACATATAGAAACATAATTTAGTACTATTATACTGCTATTATAAATTATATAAAACATGAAAGTTATTCTTTTATCAGAACAAATATGATCTTTTCCTATGTCTATAAAATGTTAATTTTGTAGTATATACTGTATACATCTATATTCTGTAAATTATCAATAGGTTTTAGTAATAATGTTAATTGCTATTATGGATATATTAGCATGTTATTTTCAATATATTATATTTCATAACTATTATAGACAACATATTCCCCTATAACAGAACCAATCCAGAGCAGTTATGATTTATGAATAATCTTTTGCTTTCTGTTCCTTTTTTAGGCTTAAAACTGACTGTGCCTTAGCAATTCAAGCCTAATTAAAAGCTAGTTTCATTTTTTTTGTTTTAAATTTTTTTTACTAGCTGTTATTGCTTACAGCCATGTAACTTTAAAAAAATCAATTACTATATATTATAATATAATAAGTTAATATCTGTTTATAGAAGATAAGGTGTTGCCACCTGCTTTATTTGCTAAATAAAAATGGGAATGTTGAAGGAACCATAAGAAGAGAAGCATTCTGGAAAATGGCTCATTATGATCTCTTGATTGTTGTATACACCCTGAAGGTTTCAATCCTATATTATGTATCTGATATGGGCAAATTCAAAATTATCTGAGATTTGATTATTTGTTGAAGGGAATATTATATGCAGTCTTAGTTATGATAAAAACAATTTCATGTGAAAAAGCAATAAGTTACTGGATTTATTCGTTCTAAATCATGTTAGTCAGACAGTTAACTGACGTACATATGTGCTGTTGGTGGTATAACTTATTAATATTATTATTTCACTTTTCAGTGCATAAAGTAGGCAATACAATGGTAACTACCATAAACCGAAGTGAATGAGCGGTGTTAATGTTATCTATCTCTTTTAAAAGTGATTTCAGAACAACTGGTATTGGGTGCGCAATAAAAAATGACTGATTAAATTAATTAGAAATATTAAAACAGTTAGTGTACAATGCAATTCGAAAACGGCTGAATATATATCCATAAAATAAAAGTAGACAGGACAACTGTACTACTACTATTGTTAATTTGTAAGTGATTAATGTGGCAAGTACCAGAGCTCAGTCACCGATGCCAGAGTCCCGTGAGAATCCAACTGTGTATAATATTTCAACATTAAAATTAGTGTTGGAAATGTATGTGAATTATAACAGACCGATTATAAACGCTAGTAACGCCTGTCAACTGTAACTATTTGTTAAGAATATGTTAGTTGTAATGGATTGTAAACGGGACGAGCGGCATACTCTGAAGTCTACAATCACAAAATGAAAATTATTATGAAAAGACACATATTGTGGCTGTTTTAGATAACAGGAGTTTTACGAATAATACCATCAGTACTATGCTATACGAGTATATCGAACCAGAGCATTGTAATAATATGGCCTTCTATTTTGTATACAAGGAAAAAATAGAATAAATTGGACGAAAATCAAGTAGACATCAAGATCCGAAGCCAAAATGGCTACGTTTGTAAATAACAAGAAAACTTTCTAATAATATTGTCTGCTCGCCTACAACGAATCCTTATTAAATATAACGTATTTAGCATTATTAATTATAGTATAATTTTACTATGTTGAAAGATAACGTTTAAGCAACGAATTGTTAAATAAATTAAATTGATACATAATTCCGATATCTACATTAAAATCGTCCATGTTGTGTTATTATGACTCAACTTGTGTAGTTCATGATGAACGAATATGAAACGCGGCAACCGAATGTCAATACTGAACTTATTCGGTTAAAAATTAAAGAGAATGAAACATTCGTTCGTCGTTATGTAACTACTTATGAGCGGCTCAAGAATTGTCATGTAGATATGTTATAAAACAAAAGTATTTTGTGCTTAGTGCGAGTTTTTAACGTTCTCGATAGCGTCAAAGTTAACTTAAATTTGTATGGAGTGGGAATGTTTGCCTACGTTTGCCGCTAGGGGCGCTGTTCAGGTAGTTTTTCGTAAATGACGATCCATTCACCAACACGAAAAGTAATGTGAAAGAAGACGGTAATGTCCTCACGTTGACATCGAGGCAAGGGCGGATCCAGCTTTGGCGCCAGGAGGGGGTCATATAGTCAAATTTAGATGCGTTCGTTCCCAGACGTTTGCCATTATACAAAGTTATTATATTATATTAAATTAATTAAATATTGAAGGTATGTAGTTACATAAAATCTGTATGGTGACAAAATATATAAATAAAATCATTATATTGAATTAGTGGTCCACCTAAATCCTGGAACCAGCTCAGGGGGTGGTCATGACCCCCATGACCCCCCCCCCTGGATCCGCCATTGCATCGAGGGGACGTCATAAAAAGACTGATAGACATTGTGAAAGAGGATATTCGAGAGAAGAGTGTAAGTGCAGAGAAAACGTTTGATAAGCACGAATGGAAAAGAAGGATCATGCTGCGCCGACCCCACTCTTTAAGGAATAAGGGCAAGAAGATGAAGAAGTCCAACTTTCCGTAGTAGGGGGGTGTGTGGTGGGTCAAACTTTCATGTTGAAGAAAGCCACCAAGATTATAATACATTTGTTAGTAATTTAGAAACCAGTCAGTGTTTATGAAAAAAAAAGATTGTTTGCAGTTCTGAAGTTCCAGCTCTCCCATTTGCATATCTTTGAGATTTTTAGGTCTTTTATTTTCATTTCCATTGAGCCTTCTTCCTATTTACAAAGTTTTTTTATAAAAATGAATTTAGGATTGTTTTCTTTTGCAAACACCTTTAGAGCGGAAGGTAATTTGGCGCTATTAAAAAATCAAATTAATATTTTTGTCAATTCATAAAATCCTAGTCGTCTATGAGTGACCTCGAAACCTGAATTGTACTGTATTTAAATTCAGAAAATTATAAAGTCCTGAAGAATATCATTGTACATAGAAGTAAAGAAATAATAGAACAAAATAACGAAAATTATTGCTCAGCCGTTTGACATTTTTTAAGTTTAATTAAATAAAGAGTTCATTTTTTATTCCATTTAGTCGGTATTTTTTATATATATATTAAAATAAAACTGCTTCAACCAATTAGTAGTGTTGTTGCGGGTTTAAATATTATAATATGAATTTAGAAATGTATTATCTAAAATAAGAAAATAGATTTTTAAATTAATAACAAATTTATGATTTTTAATAATTAATTTATTAATTAATAATAATATATTAAAATAGACGCATAAATATTTGTAGTTTTTTAAATAGTATTATTAATTTTTTAAATTAGTGACTCAAACATGATTTCTTATTTCAAAAAATTCTGCGTGATTTAATATTATGTTCACGAGAAAAGTCAATACGAAAGCATCAAGAAATTGCTTGGATTGTCCTAAAAGTCCCAGAAGGCTTTTACTCTTACAAAATTTATGTGCCTGTCTACACTTGTGTGCCTGTCAACGAATGTATAAAAATAAAATCAGCGACGATGAAATGATATTAAGTTGATTTTGCTAGTGCTCAAATTTGTCTTAATTTGTACGATGTTTTTATTCAAGTCAATTACTAGCTTTAACCTTCTATAAAAAATGTTTAAGAATCAAGTGAGAGACGACGTAATAAAAGAATTTTATTTTGCTAGTGCTCAGATTTGCCTGGATCTGTGTGATGTTGATAAAGTCAATTATAATGTTTATTGTTAGAATATTTTTACAAGTTAAATAATGCCTATGCAGTGGCGGAAAGTCTCATTAGTATTGAAGTTTATTATCGTAATATTGGTGTATTCATATTATGTTGCCTTTTCTGATATGGCTTTAAATCGGACGCGCAATTCTATTACTTAAATTCTCTTCGATCCTAATGAGAAGTCCGCGTGCCTATTGATTTTGTCTAAATTAATTAAAAAATTATTTCATTTTTGCATCAATCAACAACATTTTTGTATCGTTGCGCATTGAGTATTCAAAAAGGAGAATTGTGCGACAAAGTTTATAACAGTTTCATTGTGAAATAAAAATAAACGGATCTTAATTAATTTCCTGTCCAATTCGTCTGTTAGACAATTGAATTTACTTCTCATTCAGCGCTAAAAGTAAAGTATTTTGGAAAGTAGGTATTGTTAACTTTGAATTTGTCTACCGTAGACTACCATTTTTATTATAAAATAAAAGTATGATATTTTGGCACCTGATTTTTTTTAACCTTGTCACATCAATGTACCTATAAGGTACTTTTCCATTTATGGCACGAAAGTTCCCCTTCTACTGTCTTTCCTTGTTCTCCTTTGAGGATATCCCACCCTTGAAACCAATTCGACGATTGCTTCACGAATGTTGTTATGAATCAGTATTTGCAAGTGTAGTGCTCGTTCACGCGGACCGCATGCACATAAACACCCATCAGGTCATCCAATCCCGTTTCTAGAGAATAGTCATCGGAGCACCGTCGAACGTGTGGATTGTAGACCTTCATGACGATTTAAATCTAAAACCGATACGTATCTTAAGGTAACGTCAGAACGCTGCTACGACAAAGCGGCGCAACACGTTAATTCTCTTATCGGGGCCGCCGCTAATTACTTAACCGACCCAAGCCAAGGGGCAACGCAAAGCCGCCGTCGCCCAAAACATATCTTGTCGGATCCCCGGATCCACTTACGGTGCTTTTAGGTCTAACAAGTACCGGTCATCGTCCTCTTCGATTACGACGAGGAGCTCGACGAGCGAACTAACCCATAGACACAGCCCACTGAGTTTCTCGTCGGATCTTCTTAGTGTGTGGCGATTCCGATACGGTGGTAGATTCTGTGAAGCACTGCTCTTGCTAGGGCTAGTGCTAGAAAATTCTCTCAGGTTGAGCCCGTGAACTCAGGTACCCGTCCGGGCATAGCTGGAATAGCCCCTTAGGCTACCAGCGAGTAGGTAGGGACAAAAAGAAAAGGGTCGGAATTGTTTGAGGTCCTAAGGCCCCTAGGTGGGGTAGAGGGCTTCAATAGGATTTCGTCATTGCGATCGGCCTTAGGTGTGGCTTATTGCGGGCCATATTAACCCGATTGCCTTCACTTGTTTCATGTTGATTCGTCCGCTTGCTTCGCGATGTTTGTGGTCCTCCGATAAGTGTTCGCTCGAGACCTTAAGCTAAGAAATGCAAAGTATTTGCTGGCATTGCTGACATCCATGATCGACGGTTACCACTTACCATCAGATGGGCCGTATGTTCGTATGTTACAAAGCCAATAAAAAAAACCTGTCATGTTTCGCAACCATTAATGGGCCAGGGTGCGCATCCTGTCCGGATAAAATTAGCAATTACGTTTTGTAATTTTGTTTTTGAACACAAATTTATTCTCTCAGCGTGGAAAACGTGCCTGATTGATTCATGTATTGTATCTTCGCTATTTAATATAAGTTACGCATACACTCAACAGCTTCATGTTGAAATTTTGTTTATCAATACCTACTGAATAACACGGTCCAATTTTATTTAAATTAGTTACATATATTTGTAAGATCTACACACAGCTTCATAATATTATATATTGTTCAATCACAAAATGTGACTTAAACAGATGGCGCTCTATGACGGTAACCAAACCCCGGAGACACCCACCTTACGACCACCTTTCCACCTTTCACACCGGAACGCATGATTACTTTGCACCAGAAATAAGCAAGGTTGTAGTGTTTTATCAAGTGTCCACATCCAAAAATTATGTCACTCGTTAGGGGGGAGAGGAAGGGCAGAGAAGCGTTAAAATCTTTGGGACGTCACATATTAACATTCAAAACACTGAAACCGGAAATTTATGTGAATAAAAAACTAAACATTTAAGAACTCGTACTAGGATTTTTTTCGTTGCTAACACTAGCCTTAGCAAGAGCAGTGCTTCGCAGAATCTACCACCAGATCGGAAACGCGACTCACCAAGACGGCTCGGCGAGAAACTTAGTGGGTGTGTCTGAGGGTTAATATGCTCGCCAAACCTTTCGTCGCGACGGTTTCGACGAGAATGGTGACCAGTGCTTGAGAATTTATTATTACTTTAGCACTCTCGCTATGAAATTATCTCTTAAGCAACTACGTTCAACTTTATGTTATATATTATATTTATATTATACATTCATACAAGAACCGCGTTGTAATGCAAGTGAGACACTAAAATTCACGAAGTTCTGAATTGTCAATGTTTAAATAGGTTTAAGTCGTCGGCGAGTGCTCCTTAGAGAGCGGTTTTATTAAAGATTATTTAATAAAAATAAGTTAAGATTAAGAAGATTAATAAGTCACATTAGGGAAGAAGGGGTGTGACAAACTGTAGCAAGGACGCGAGGAAGTTTTTCTAAAATTAGTGAGATAATTTATGGATGGTTCGTCCCTTATGATTTACAGGCACGCGTATTTCTTAACATTTTCTGCCACGCTGCTGCTATGTTAATTGATATTTTATGAAGTATCAGGAACGGGGAGGAGGGAAATGAAGTAAAACAATAAAATTTTGTTTTTCCAACTGAGTAAATTTTAAATATTACAGAAGAGACAATATTAGCCGGGTACTTGGTCCGCAGCTACTACCTATGCAATAAAATAACTATACAATCACAATATTAAGACAGGTGAAGCTTACAACTAAATCGGTAAAGCCAGAAGACATAATTATAAAAAAAACCGTATTACAAAAACCGGAAACAAAACTAGGTCGGAAAAATTACATTATTACATTAGATGACTATTATTTATTTATGGTAAAATAAGTTACTAGTAAGTATCCCTTAACTGAACTATGCGTGAACTCCTGTAGTGTCATCTGATCTTTGCAGCCGCTGTAAAAGATTTTTCACAACAGAAATTATAACAAACGGTACGTCCTAGGTACTACGTACAATAGGTGCCTGTGGGCGACCTGACGAATAATATGTAGGTATTATATTATGTATCTGCTGGCATGCCGCTCACCCAGCGAATCTAGTAAAAACCCTCGAGGTTACTAGAATATAAAACCGGCATGCCCCTGCAAGTTAGTCTTCTAATGATGATGATGATGTCTTTTCGTCGATGTCTATAATGCAGGGACTACATTAATTATTATTTTATGTAGACAAAGACAAAGGCAACCGCGCTGGTAATTTCACTAACGTGTACGCGTGAACGATAGATGAAGCCGTGTGAACTAAGTACGTGTAAAATCCTTGTGGTCGAGTATATTCCAGAAATGTATGTTTCTTACGAAATTCATTTTGCAAAATGGACTCCAACATATTATTAGTTCGATGTAAATAGCACTTTACAGTACATAATTTAATATTTGAAAATCTTATTGATGGCGATGAGCTCAAATTGTACAGTGAAAGGAGAAACAGGCTTGTTAACAAAGAGGTTCAATTTATTTATTTTTTGCTTAGATGGGTGGACGAGCACACAGTCCACCTGGTGTTAA
Organism: Bombyx mori; assembly: GCF_030269925.1. Lineage (NCBI taxonomy): Eukaryota > Metazoa > Arthropoda > Insecta > Lepidoptera > Bombycidae > Bombyx > Bombyx mori. The sequence continues at coordinate 1,488,554 of NC_085107.1, read as the reverse complement.
GTGGTTACTGGAACCCACAAACATTTACAACGTAAATGCGCCACCCACCTTGAGACACGAGTTGTAAGGTCTCACTTTTAGCAGTACAACGGCTGCCCCACCCTTCAAGCCGAAACGCATTACTGCTTCACGGCAGAAATAGGTGGGTTAGTGGTACCTACCCGTGCGGACTCACATGAGGTCCTACCGCCAGTAAAAATTCGATTGTTTATGTCATTATATAATTTATATTCAACATAATATAAAATAATAACTGTGGCAATATCACTTAAACAGGGTTTTTCATTTTATTTTTAAGTTAAAAAACTAAAAATAATCAGGAAGAAATATTTATTTTACGTTACTGGGTTTCAGCAAGAATCAGCTCTGTGCTCATGGTTCTTTGTTACGGACACAATCACCAATCACAAAAGACCTGCGAAAACCGGCTTCATAACCATTAATATGCGGGCAGTCGCTGCTGAGAACCCAAAATAATCTCTATAGGTATTGTATATAAGGCTTTAGAGGAAGATAGCTTTATTGCTGTTTCTCTGATCGCAACTGCAACACCCAAAACGTCTTTAACATCCTAATCTATGAGACGTATAAAATAGACGAATTCAAGTACTTTTGGTACGTAACCAATATTAGAGAAAATCTTGAATAAAAAATGGTCTCGCTCTCTTCTGTGCAATTAATACCTATAATAATTATATATTGATTGTTATATATACGACACAAAACCACCAGAAATGACATAAAAGTAACAGGAGGGCTGACCACAGATCAAAAAGCTAGGAAGTTAATTAACATTGGTGGTGGTAGGACCTCTTGGGAGTCCGCGCGGGTAGGAACCACCACCCTGTCTATTTCTGCCGTGAAGCAGTAATGCGTTTCGGTTTGAAGGGTGGGGCAGCCGTTGTAACTATACTGAGATATTAGAACTTATATCTCAAGGTGGGTGGCGCATTTACGTTGTGGATGTCTATGGGCTCCAGTAACCACTTAACACCGGGTGGGCTGTGAGCTCGTCCAACAATCTAAGCAATAAAAAATATTTTTTTTATTTATTTTTCATCTCCAAAAACAGTGAGAATATTAGTGTCGACCGAGACAATTTAAATAAAATGCTATCTTGATGTATCATTCTTCTATTCATTTTTAAGTACATATTAAAATTTCAAGTCTCCCTCGACGATTTCTCAAAAACAAATCAAACACTTTATAAGTATAACAGACAATTATTCCTTAGGTGAACTATTTTGATTATGTCATAATTTTACTAAGCTTGTATTCAATGTTTCAATTACTGTGACCATAATCTAGTACATATATGTATTTATCGAAGTTAACATAATAAACAAAATATTACGACACGATTTATAAAGACTGCTTGTATTATAAGAAAATTCTTTTTGTTGTTCTGTAATATTATTACTAGGAAGGAAAAAAAATTGTATTTAAAACATACAATTAGTTACAAAACTATCGGTTACCAACTAAAATTAATTCTACAATACAAGACAACCTTAAACGTAATTTTTAAAACTACACCAACCACATAATATGTAACATGAAAGTGCAATAATATTTAAATTGATAGTGAAAACACATCACATTATAACAAAAAAATATTCACAATACATACATTTTATGGGCAGTTGAAAAAAAGGATGTCAATATTGAAAATTGTCTACTAAATTTTTCTTATCAAGCATAATAATATTTCAGGAATCTAACTTATATATTGATATAATTTAATTAAGATATTTTAAATATACGCATGTATTATTTATTACATTATTACATTAGTTATATTTTATTGTTTGTTATTAATCATTTTAATGTTGGCAACACCGATCATTATGATTTAGCATACTGAAATAATCGCTTTTCTACTAATATTATATACGAATTAATATAACTAGATTTGTATATCCTATCTATCCTTTAATCTAAGATAAGTTTTCAAACCTCGCAACTAACCAAATGTATGTTCATTCTACAAGACGTACAACCAGCGTGGTAGCCTAGGATAACGGATAGACAGATTACATATACTATATCCTAAGATTATTAGGAATCTAAATTAGCATTAACCTTAAATAAGATTGCATTTCAATGAAATTAATCATTGAAATACGAAATTCGTCTTCTTACCTTTACGGGCATATATTTTCGAAAAGTTTTTTTTTTTTTGCATAATCAGGCAGAAATGCCAGCGGCCCACCAGATGGTAAGTGATAACCGCTGAACATTTATAGCGATGTTGATGCTGCCGCCCAACATGACGCCTGACGGCAGTCCCCACTGCTCCGGGAAACCGTAATCCAGCGTAATGTTTTTTTACCCTGGATTACGGTTTTTACTTCAGCGTAATTTTTACTGGTGGTAGGACGTCTGGGGAGTCCGCGCCGGTAGATACCACCACCCTACTTATTTCTGCTGTGAAGCTGTAATGCGTTTCGGTTTGAAGGGTGGGGCAGCCGTTGTAACTATACAGAGATCTTAGAACTTATATCTCAAGGTGGGTGGCGAATTTACCATATAGATGTCTATGGGCCTTAGTAAGGCTCCAGTAACCACTTAACACCAGGTTGGCTGTGAGCTCGTTCACCCATCTAAGCAATAAAAAAAAGATCAATTACATTTAATTATTCACCCGATAATCGTATTCATTTTAGGAAACGATAGTTCGATTTTACTCGGTTCGAAGTTTCACTAAGTGCTCATTAAACAATTTGTCAATAATATGTCAACCGCACTGATCGCGATACATAACGAAATATAATGCATTTTTTAAATGCAGATTTTTATTTATCCGAATTGAAGACGACATGAAAAGCCGATGAAACCAGAGCAATGGAGCGCTGCCGTCAGGAATTACGCAAATATCAACATTTGCGGATTTTGTTTTAACACGATGTTATTCCTTCACCGTGAACTACGAGATTTAGTTATTTAAAACATCCACGATAGCTATAACACGCAATTTAAACTCTTTTTGGGTGTTACTACTAACATCTTGCTTCACCTTATAATAAATACTAAGCCACAAAGCTACCATACGCTAGTCTTATAATTTAAAGGAAAGATGAGCGGCGAGTGACGTCATTGTTTAGATTCAATATCGTAAGTCCCTAACATTTCAAAATTATTTTATTTGTAATAAAACAAACATTTTGTATATGTAAAATAATTTGAATTCAGGCTCTTTACGTGGTTTTAAAGTTTCAGTATTTTGTCCGTATTGAGACAGGTTCCGAATTGTTTAAATATTCCTATTATGATCGACATACAACTAGAATATTACAGAAAGTTCGAGAACGGTGATGTTAAATATATCAAATAAGCGAACGGAACGTAATCAATATACTAATTTTGATAGTGACTACTGAAGTAGAGATTTTTAAAAACAACGGGCTTTATGATGAATAATTGTATGTAGATAGTTGTATTGAAAAAAGAATATAAATTCGCTAAAACAAACCGGAAATTTAAGCAGTTATTGATGGGCCTTGAGGGGGAATATTTCCGGCGACTTCTTGTTAAGTATTTGTTTGACGAATTTGAAAATTGACGGCTTATGATACATGTAGGTATATCAGTCAATATGTATTTATTGTATCTGCTAAATTCAAAAACTAAAACTATTTTATTTATGGTGTCTCTGCAGAGCTATGTATGTTCTATTGGAAGATAAAGCTGAAAATTTACAATAAGTGCGATTTTGCAGAACTTTTTATTTTGTGCGTAAAACGTAAAATACGTGAATATTTAAATATGATTGTTATTATACTTTAAAAAAAAGTAATATTTCATTTTTTAATTATTTTATGTTTGCATTCTTAATAAATAATATAATAAAAATTGTTCTGGTAATTACTATACCAAAATAAATGTTTCTATTTTAAGATTAGTCTCAATAAATCAGTTCCCAAATATTTAAATACGTCGATTTAAAAAAATGTCAAATTGTCATAATCCTATTGAATAATTAATAAGTATTTCCGTGTCACGCAGTTAACAGTCAAAAAGAAATGAGATAAACTTAAGGAAAGATTAATACAATTTCAATTCAGATTAATTAATAACCCGCCGTAACTTTACACGGATGAATCAGGATACTGACCATTATTATAAACTAAATTATAGTATATTATTTATATAGTATATACGTACTAGTATACTAGTAACGAAGTACTAACATTTATAATATATTATGTATTCTTAAACTTTAATTTTGAATTTTATACTTCTATCTTCGAAAGTGATTTTGACTTGAAATAAATTAGGGGTATATAATGTTGAAAGCACCCTCTTACATGAATACAATTTATTTTTAACCCGAAGCAAGTTTATGAAATAACGTGCTTCTTACGTTGAATATGACGAGCTTCTATACATATACAACTGTTCATCCTTTATTTCATTCTCCTTTCAATCCTTTCAATTCAGGAAATTTCTAGAAATTTAATATGTATACTTTCGACATGAGACATCGTCTAGCTCTGCTTTGTTCAAGCTCCGTGGTATTCTATACGTGTAGATGCATAGGTCACTAACTTCCTAATCTATACCAATATATAAATCTACAGTGGTTTGTTACGGATGTTCCGTTATAATTACTGAACCATGCATCCGATTGACTTGAAACTTGGTATCCATGTAGAAAATACATGTACTTAATGGATAGGCTAATATTTATATGAGTGTTGGACTCCCTACACCAGTTGCGGGGGCGTTAATTATGAGAATCTTTGTAGGGGTGAGAAATAATAATGCTAATTTTAAATGCCCAGCGAAGCGGACGGGTACAGCTAGTTTTCTCATATGATCATGAATATATCCATAGAAACAAGGTGTCAAATGAAATAGCTTTAAACTTAACTGTATTATAGGAAAATTAATTATTGGTATATTACTAAACATATTGTAATAAATGAAAGTTTTAATTACTTATTTCTTAAATAAGATTACTTACATTATTTATCTTTTTTTTACAATAATATTTGCTTAGTAATGTGTCTTCACCTATTCATTTAGTTAACACTATTATCGTACATTTTTATACAACCAGTAATTTGATTCGTTTTTCTTCTTTTCCAAAATTAATTAGACGAATATGGTTAACGTTCCGACTTACTTTTATGGCAAAACCATATTATTACACAAAGAGTATGAATACATTTATTTAATCAAATATCTAAATTTAAAACGTTATTATTAATTTTAAATAAAAACAAAGTACATCAAAGTACACAGCAAGACTAATTTTCGAGATCTACACACTATCCAATGACAACAAACCTATTACTATTAAAATGCTACAAGTCCTATTAAGCTTACCACATCTGCGAATATAAGATGTATAAATAAATATACATGCATAATATATATTTCTTTAATAACCTACTAGTACTAACAGTTCAATATATTTAAATATATACTATGAGATAGTATGCACATAATTAATCATAAACAAACATTCAGGATTAAAATCACTTACAGTTCTTAATTACTAACAAATCAGTAAACATTTTTTTTTTGTAATTATTAAAGGTGATTGATTATCTTCATACCCAAAATTTGACGTAAATTTAATTAAACTATAGTATTCGGATCTAAGCCTGCTCTAGCGCCAGATCCCAAAACCTGCGTGAGACTCTGCACGCTTCGTTCCTGTTGGAGACCCGTAACAAATAGTTTTAAACTATGCGCAGCACCACTTCCTTGTATTCCTCATTTTCGATTTCATCCTCACCCTCCTCCTCATCTTCGTCCTCTTCCTGTCAATTTTACATTAAGTTACCTTATGTGAAGAACTCACAATTTTGAAAATATTAAATAACTATAAAACAAAATTTTAACAAGTTATTTTCATAGATTTTCAGGATCATGAAAATTCCTCTTGAAAATTCGTGTCTAGTTCACAAATAAAAAACGTGAACGTTCGTGCAGTAAGAGAGAAGACATACAAATATTAATTTATATTTACATATTGTAACTAATTTATTTTCATATTTGACTAGTATTCAATAGGTATTTCTAAGTAATAATAAGCAAACATACATCAAAACCGAAGCAAGAATCCACATCGTTTTCTACTTTAATGGTCCTGGTTCTTTTCTGGCTGGATTGTGCTATAGAAGATTTGTCATCATCAGAATCTACACTTTCCATTTCTGTTAAATTAATAAAATAATTTAAATATGTATGTATTTAAATTAAATATAATTAATACAAGCTCATAATTAAATACTTATTATATAATATAATTGAACAGTAATAACAGTAATAAGTGCTGTTAGCTGTTTAAATATCAGACAAACAATGAATTTAGAAGAATTAAATAAGTTAATTTAATTTGTTATAAACTATACAATATTTCAGCAGTGAAAAAATTGCGCATTTTTTAAAATGGGATAACCACAACTCTAATTTAAAAGTTTAATCTTTCAATTTTCAGTTGGGAGGCAATGTTAACCTTGTATTATCTATGGGGATCGAGTAAGTACAACATAAAAAGCTGATATATCAATAATCACCTGCTTCATCTTCCTCTTCAAGATAATCAGGGGTTATAACAGCAATTTGTTGCTCGGATCCATCTTCCATTTGTATAACCTCGAGCACCACATACTGCTGTCCTTCACCGTCAGCGACGGTTACCAGCTCGCCTCGTTTCAGATCGTTAGAATTCAGACCGGTCGTCCCGAGTCCAAGACGGATCACATCAGGATCGTCATTTTCACTATCCTGAAACAATAGATTGAGCAGACTTTTAGTAGAATAGGACATATCTAAAAACAGTTTGTAGATTTAAATAAATAAATTACTACTGGAGTTTAGTATATATAAGAGTGGTTAGAAACACTTTTTAATATCTTCGGAATTGCATTTATATGTTTTGTTTGTTATTATAAACTATAAAATAAGTGAGTTTCAAATGTAAATTTTATCCTATTATCCTATATAGCACTTTAAAAATTAATTAGCACAATAGTCTTTGTTTTCGAGCATGGGTTGCACATATACATTATTTTGAAAGCTATTAAAAATAACTCAAATATCGCTAAGCCAATAAATTATGTATTTACATATTTTGGTATTACAGAGACAGAATTTTTATGTTTTTTGCAGAGAGGAATATGTAGAATTATGAAATCAAGGTGTCAAAAATTTTGTCACTAATAGACAGACATTATCAACAACACATTATCAAATTAGCTTATTTGATTTAATTAGTTTCTAAAGCCCAGGGAAGATTCTGCAGCGTTTAATAACTGATTTCTGAATAAATATCTTTCCCAAAAGTAAACTTCTAATAGATATGTCAATTTTTTCAAATAATTTCGTTAATGTTAATTGGTTATTTATGCTATTTATATAATTTATATGATGCTAGCAGCCCGCCCCCGGCTTCGCTCGGGTAGCAGCGCACGCGATTTAAAGAGTATTATAGGAAATTTTTTACACCTGGGGTTACATTATTGAAGTTTTAGTAAGGAACCCTAATTTTTTGCCAATATTATACAGCCTATGTCACCCAGGGATAGTGTGGCTTGCCAACAGTGACAGTATGTTTAAAATCGGTTCAGTAGTTTCGGAGCCTATTCAATGCGAACAAACAAACAATCTTTCCTGTGTATTATAATATTAGTATAGATACACTATAAACGCATTCTACGCTCAGCTGCTTGTAGTTAAACATCGCAATGATCAAGTGCAAACATTGCTATTAAGTCTTCGCTATGCACTGCTTTAGTTAATAATATAATACATAAATCTCGCTTTACTTTGTTTACTTCCAAAATCTAAATTCTAAATTCACATTCACAAACACATTCTAAAATCAACTCTATTCAACTCAACTCAAAAACAAAATTCAAAAGTGATTAGTTAATTTAAACAGGTTTTCTATCTTTATCACTACACAGTATAAAACAAAGTTGCTTTCTCTGTCCCTAATGTATGCTTAAATCTTTAAAACTACGCAACGTATTTTGATGCGGTTTATTTTAATAGATAGTGATTGAAGAGGAAGGTTTATATGTATAACATCCATTAAATAGTGGAGAAATCAATGATAAATTACAATTTCCGAAGCGAAGCGAGGGCGGGTCGCTAGTTCAAAATAATTTACAATTACAAGTGCTCTTTAACCTGTATAAGCAGTAAAAGAACAAATGTTATCATATAGTATGCAACATAATATTGTTCTACTGGATGCATAATTTATCTTATACTTGAATTATCAATTTATCCTATGTAGGAAGTTTTAATATATCGCACAGCTAATGTTTTAAACATTTCAGAAACATTCTAAGCGCACAGCACCTATATTACATACAGAGATTAAACTTTTCAGCATAAAAGCAGACTTATCTAAAAGGAAACTCAGTACTATTAGTTTTGACCCCTAATGCTGGTTAAAATCATTATTACTGAGTTTTATTTGTAAAATACTTGAAATTTCGGTTACGTTTTAGGGTAATTGTTACAGTTTTGTGTTAAGTGAGGCTTCATGGGTAGATTACGGTTTCAAGGCCATTAAGCCATTATGCAGTACAAATGAGATTTTTAAAGGTGGTGGGCTGCATTCCCTTTTAAACTTGTCTGCCCATTAATCCCATAAAATAAAAGCACTACTTACTTTGATTATTGGTCCATTGAGGTACTTTATTTTCTTTTCACGTCCCATTTTCAGAGCAAGCAACTTTTCCTGGTGGCCAGATTCTGGATCGTGTGTGGCCAGGTGCCGAATCAAGTTGCCTTTGTGGGCAAAATTCCGTTTACATTCATGACAAGAATGGGTTTTCTCCTTTGGTGGCTTGGCAACATAGTGAGGATTGTGATACAAGTTCTGATGACGACGTAGCAATTGCTTTTGCCTGTTAAATTGTTTAGTTTTTATTTTAATCCATGTTATTGAAGTAACTTATTTAAAAAAATATTATATGCATATTTATTTGTCCCATATTTATATAGATAGAGATTATTGTTACCATTTATTACATTTTGATGAGTTTATAAATACCCGGCCTTTTACCCATAATTACGAAGTATAATGTTTTCTTAGCAAATCACAATTTACCTGAAAGATTGATCGCATTGGTCACAAGAAAAAGGTTTTTCATCAGTATGCTTGAGCATGTGAGATTTGAGGTGACGTAGTGTTGTAGAAGCATATGGGCATAATTCGCACTTGTAACATTTCTCGCCATTGTGAGTCTGTAAAGTAAGTATTGATATGGATTATAAATGGTACACATAAATATTGAAATCATTGTTTAAAAAATTCTATTTCTATTTTCGTCAGTGAGTCTTGGCGGGTTTTGTAAAGGTGTAACTATCCATTAGTCTATATGCTTAGTACCTTATTGTGCATTTTGCAGGAATAACGGTCGGGGAAGGTTTTCCCGCATCGTTTGCACTTGAGAGGCTTGTCAGATGTATGAAGTTTCTGCACATGAATCCGAAGATCAGTCTTACGGCCGCACTTCGTTGGACACAACTCACAAGCGTAGACCGGCTTTTCAGACACTGTTGAAGGTATTATTTATTCTAAGCATGATAGAGAAAAATTCAAAGACCAATAATATACAATGGAAATATAATGGTATAATGGAAATGTTATTGTTGAAGTTAAAAAATTTAAATTGGTGTGTTACGGATTTTTTTTATTTATTCAAATACAATAACAGTTATACCTACATTTCAAACGAACCTATAACTGATTGACTAATTATTTTTTGTTTCGACAAATCACCGCAAATATTTGTTCCGACAAATATTTTGTATGATTCTCTCGCGAATCAAATTCTTAAGATGTTTATAATATATTTTCATTTCATCTAACTTCCAATCACAACAGTGTTGAGTTTTGACTTTAATAAGCTTGAAAGAATTTATGGACTGGTTAAATATTTAAAAAAATATTACTTACCATTATGAATAAGCTTATGAGCTTTAAGAGAATTTGATTGTGTGAAGCACATGTTGCAGTGTTCACATTTGTACGGTTTTTCACCAGTGTGAGTACGGAGATGGCGTTTCAGCTTGAAAGTGTCCGGTGAAGCGTACGTGCAGTGTGGACACTGATAATGAACATACGATAATTTTGTATTAATAACAACATTGATAACGGACGAAATGTTATATTTAATGAAATTATCTGATCTGATAAATTCATCATCTATATTAGAAGATGAAAATCGTACAAATCCGTCAAACGTAAGTTCGACAATGTCAAGTACGCGCTTTTTGCGGATCACCATCAAAGCTCCAAAGCTTAAGTAATATTTTTTTTACTATTTTGCTTTTATATTTGTAAATTTTAATATTCTCTAGTGGCTGTTCACAGTAACCACACGGCTGTCACGTTAAAACAACATGCCAGTATACTTTCAAATACCTAGCCACCATAAGACGATGGCGAATATTTAATTTTGTATTTATTAATAGATAAATTTAAACACTGAATATATGAAGAAAAAAAAGTTTATATAATTTCCGATTTCTATAAATGGTTCATTTCAGATCCGTTAATCACTGGCGATTTTGATTATCTCCAATCTAAGTGCTTCTTTATATTCAGTTTTTAATTGCTAAGCTTATTTATGCCTAAACTGAAATTCATAGTCTAAAGAAATAAATACTATACATTGCTACCCGCAATATAAAGCGGCAGTAGCAGTCCCGCAGTCCAATATATAAAATTTGAAGTATGACTATTTGTGTGCTAGCATATCGTTGTCAAACCAAAATCTGCTATGTGCAAAAACTTTATTTTGAATTAGCGAGTAAAAACACTTTCGTATAATTTTTTATATAAAAGGTGAATTTTTAAGAACTACATCAAATGAAAGTTATAGATAAATATTAAAGCTATAGACACAACAGTTTTTTTATACGGTAGATAGGACTGTGAACTATACGAAAAGGTCAAAAAGTAAAAATCCCAAAAAGTGCACATAGCAGATTTTGATTTGACAACGACGATATCAGAAATCACTGTTTTGTTTTCACTCCAAAAATATTGATTTGAAAATTTCGTAATTGATATACATAGTAATGTAATAGATAAATAAATTGATATAGTAATGTTTAATTTTTGCGTTACCTGGTAAGGTCTCTCTCCAGTATGACAACGCACGTGCCTACGCAGCTTCGAAAGTTCGACCGAAGCGTAGTCGCACTCCGTACATTTGTGAGGTTTTTCGTGTGTGTGCTTATAGCGTACATGACGGACCAGCTCGCCTGATAAAACCAATAACATATATACATTACAAACTTTTTCTACTCACAAACACCAATTTCTGAAACAAGTAAACATTAATTGTATACGCACTTTCGAAAAAGGCACATCTCTGAAAATGTAAAATGTTCAGGAAATGAAAAAAACTGATTATTTTCTAAAACAGAGTAAAATTTAAAATATTAACTTTTGAGATATATTTTAGTGTTAAGTAGCAATTGAAAATGACTGGAATTATTATAAAATGGGTGTAGGTAAGCCTCAAAACTACATGTGTATGAAAAAACGTATTTGACAAAATATGCGACATGTGCCCTTTTCGAAATTGCGTATTCAATTAAACAATTGTTTTTCTAATATTAAACATAAATGACTGTTTGTAATAAATGTTTAGCAGTGTAGTTTTCTGTTACGTTCTGACTTTTATGTTTACTAACCAAAATCATAATGTAAATAACAGTTTGAAGTTACAGACCTCAACTCACCACGATTCTAAGGAAAGTTAAAACAAACTTACCTGAGGTAGTAAAGGGGCTGTTGCAAAATTTGCAAACATGAGGTTTCACTCCATTATGCATATTGAGATGGTTCTGAAGCGATGCAATTGTCTTGAAGCCGCGCTCGCACACACCACACTTATGGGGACGATCTTCAGAGTGAGATTTCATGTGGCGAAGAAGCAGATATCTGGGTAGCAAATATTTTTTTTATTAACATCTTGTATACCTTTGAATAATTTCAACTAACAATTTTAGACATAAAGTTGCTTCTCTCTACCATCCCACATAGTTCTGACATGATTGCTTCTCCTCTCTACCTTCACACTTAGTACTGATATGGCTAAACTGCACACGTATTAAAAATATATGTTCGCTATTACTATTACTATTCAAATATTAAAGCTTTATGTTAAAAGAAAAAACAAAACTAGAAAAAAAAACAAATCAATTCAGTAACTAAAGTTATTTTATCCTTAAAAGCGTTTCACTATTCTATTATTATTGTAGAAATCAACAATTACGTCATTTTAGTGATGAATATCTTCGAATTTTTCCAAACTCATACGTACATAATTTCGAAACTACATATTTCACAACATTTTATATTATATTATTCTTTAAATTGAATACCAAACATAATAATACAACAGTACAATGATTTAGTTAGATTACTACTTTAACTAATTCTGAGTGTTCATAATAATATAATTATTGAATGTTTTAAATATAACTTTGCATCTAAGGTATCCCCATTCTGAGAAAGGTTTTTATCAGTAGTTATTGGACTCAGTAGTAACTCAGTAGTTATTGGATTTGTTCATTTGTTTACGCTATTATTGCTACGGGTCAGTGATTATTCTAGATAAATTCGATAGGTTCAAAATGTTGTTCTATATGAAATCATAGAAAATAGGTAACCAATTTCATGTTTGCTTGTCAAAATCACAGATGAATGTATTATGTGGCACAAGACTGTCTGGTTATTAATGTGGTTAGGCACTGTGACCATGTATAATACATTTCTTGACAAACAGAAGTGAAAATGACGCTTAACAATTTTTTTTACCTTTACCTGTATATAGATTAATATAGATAAGAACTGATATAGAGGAAGAGGTAGACTAAGACTAAGAAAAAATGGATGGATTGCGTGAATGACGATATGTGTAAGAAGGGAGTGAGCGAAGAAATAGTATTTTTACTGGTGGTAGAACCTCTTGTGAGTCCGCGCGGGTAGGTACCAACACTCTGCCTATTTCTGACGTAAAGCAGTAATGCGCTTCGGTTTGAAGGGTGGGGCAGCCGTCGTAATTATACTGAGACCTTTGAACTTATATCTCAAGGTGGGTGGCGCATTTACGTTGTAGATGTCTATGGGCTCCAGTAACCCCTTAACACTAGGTGGCCTGTGAGATCGTCCACCTATCAAAGCAATAAAAAAATATATACGAGGAGTATGAAAAGAGAATGCATGTTGCAACGACCCCAGGTGACTGAAGAAGGGCCGGAGAATGATGATGATGATGATGATATGAGAACTGACATGATGTCACATAGTCACAAATTCACATGTCACGGATATAGAGAAGCTACTTTGAAAACGGAATGCAGTGTCAGTTTGGTTTAAGGAATATACTCAAAACACTCACCGCCTGTGGCTTGAATACGAACAAAAATTGCACGTGAAACATGGACGTAAGAACTTTCCCTTCTTCGTCTGCGGTTGAGCTTTCTTTGCTTCGCTTTCGTCTTCTTCGTCGGTAACGTCTGCCTCAATCTCCTCCTCTTCAAAGTTATACACGTCTTCGGAGACCTTTTCTTCATCCTACATTGTACAAATAAACGTTACACATTTCACGCATACCACATTCAAGGACTTATAGCTAGCGATTTTCTTATATTATAGTTACCGGAAACACAGATTAATATTTAATTAATATCAAAACTCTTTAACAAAGAGACGTTCTCATCAAGTATCAAACCCGACATATATGGCACCACTAGACCAACGAGGCTTTCGAAACTTGTTTGGATCTATTTATACAAATCGAGGTGTATAAAACTAATACTGATTGTAACCGTCATTCGAACACAACTTGCATAGAAAAAAAACCATGCAATCATTAATTTATTTTAGCTCTCTACAACGCTTTTTTTACATCATCAGCACTGGTATACATTCCCACATCGTGGAGATATTCGACGAACAAGTTTGCTTTTGTTTCGGTTTTTAAAATCTATATGTATATATTATAATATATACATGTAATAAGCTACCTAAGGCGTGGACGTTTGTCGACTGAATACACAATATATTTTTAAATATTTAAATATGTATTACTACCCGTCACTATAATTTCCATAAGACAGCGATTACTAATTTAGGACCAGTGTGCTTGGTGCGAGTTTTTTAACGTAAAACGTCGAAACAGCGCCCCTAGCGGCAAACATAGGCAAACGTTCCAACTCCATACAAATTTGAGTTAACTTTTACGCTATCGAGAACGTTAACGAACTTGCACTAAGCACACAGGTGACCGTGTGTGATTTGTTCCCGATTATTTATTTACCTAAAATACATTTAATTTCGTATTGCACTTTGATCATTTGTTACGAAACTATTGGCAATACTTTTGAATACCGCTGTTCCACAGGGTTGAACAGTAACGCAACATTGCTATTAAAACTGAAAGACTATTATAAAATAATGCATCCTGATGGCCAATCAAAGAGAGTAGGACTCTTCTTCTCGACTCCGAGATATTTGTATAATATTTTATGATAAGAGGAAAATAATTTTGATATCATTTCACACAGACTAATATTGTTTTTTCGATTCTATCGTATTTTACGCTCGTACGCTTATGTGATACTTCCGTGAAGAAGTTAATTACGACAATGATCTTGTCTACCTTCATTAGTTTTATTTCGTTACAAAAGTGAGTGCTAAGGATTTTTGTAACAAAGGTGGGCGATAGGGATGTACGAATGGTCACACTTCTAATTAGATTCACCCTATTGGTTTACTCTGCAGGCAACAACAGGAAATCATTTCAGATAAATTGTTATTTGTCATAATGAGATATTATTAATTGGATATCGTGAATTATTTATCATGTATGTAATCGGTATAATTTGTTTTTTATGTTACAGATAAATGTTTTAATACGCATCCAGACCGCATTCTTGTTATCGAGAGCATGAATTCGAAATAAATGACTGCTTCCAATTAACGAAACATTGATTTTCGTTTTCAGTTCTTCTCAAGTACTTCTTGTTGGCCCTCACTTGTTTTCTCCAGCTCAAATTGTTCAACCATTACTACTTCAATTTGCTAAATGTAGTAAATTAAATTGACGGTATCAGTTTAAAACTCAATAAACACTTACCTGATCGACTTTAATATCAAGGTTGATAGGTTTAGTCTCTTCTTGCACCACGAGGACGTAGCTGACTTCACCGCCGCTGTTCTCTGACGGAACAAGAGTCACGGTCTGGTATTGTTCGGATTCGTTGCTCATCAGCACATCTTCAGCAGCATCGCTAATAGACTGTCAACAACAACAATATATATTAATAATACGTGAAGCAAACACTTTGTACCCCTTTTTACGAAAATTGCGCGAACGGAGGAGTATGAAATTTCCCACACTTATAGACAATATAGAGAAGTAGTGCAGAATGATAATATATTTTTAATTTATGCTTAAAAAATACATTAAATCAATCAATGAAAACATTACACACACTACCATGTATTTGACACACACACACACATGCATACTATTTGTTTATTGTCAAATTTTTCTTATTGCTTATAGTCTGTGGTCAAATTCAGAATAGGTTGTCTTTATTTAATATTTAATTTTGTCTAAAGTGTACATAGTCTTGACGAAATCTGTGATTATAGAAGTATAATAGTCTCCGACAATAGAATCATAATACATAGTGTACAAACTTATAATTTCAATTAATTATAGTCGAATTCCGAGTACCGGGGGACCACTAGTTTTTAACAATAAACTGACTGGACTTGGGCTGGGGGACGCTCTGTCACTAATGCTGTTCAACCTACCATATGAACACGTCATACGGAAAGTTTACACACTTAACGGCTGAACGCGGCTCAAGGGACAGCATAAGGTGAGTATGCCGATGACCTTGTTCTACTAGGAGAAAGGAAGCAGCACGTCATAGAAGCATTCAACGTCATCCAACAGGAAGCCTATCAAATTGGCCTTCGGGTGACCCACGAAAAGACGGAGTCATCTTACATGGGTCGATATACTCGAAGAACATAAGTCGAGAAGATCTAGTTGTGGGAAATACAAAGTACAAAGGAATGACCAAATTCCGGTACCTTGGTTGCAATGTAACAGACACCAATGAAATTTAAATTCGTACACAAAATTTTCTTATATACAGTGCAGCCTTACATTTGGTTTTCTCTTCGAAGTTACGAAGCAGGCGCATCAAGATTCGGATATACAAGACTCTCAAACCCATCGTATTGTATGGATGCGAAGCATAGACGCTTTCAGAGAAAGAAGAGATAAAAGTTCTCGTAACTGAGAGAAAGGAGGAAAAAAGTGGAGGAAGTTACTGACACCGGTTCAGTGGGATGTGGCGAATCCGGAACAACAAAGATGTAGAGGAGCTTCTTGTTGAGCCAAATGTTCTGGGGGAAATGAAGGCGCCCAGGCTCAAGTGGTTCGGGCATTTAGTGCAGGTAGATCAGGGTTAGGCTGTGAAGCGAGTGAACAGCTCCAAGTGCCAAGGTTTTACGCAACGCATTTATGTAGATTATACTTAAACCTAATATTTGTACGCTTTACTAGCAGGACATACTGATTGATACCTTTATTAATATTAAGCACCATCTTTGTTAACCTATGACCACAAATAATAATAAAATAAACGCCAGACGAATGACGATGTTTATTTATTGTCGGAGGCCAAGAATCACTTCGGGCACTACAGCGACAGCGAGCGCAGTAGTAATAGCAAGCCTCTGAAGCTTATCAAGCTCAAATATAAATAATATTTATGACAAAAAGACTAATTAACATTTGAAAATGGGCTACTAATAAGACTTGATGTTGAAATGGAAACAAAAAATAAAAATCTTTATATCATGTCACATGAGTTCAGAGATTACTGGTATTTTTTATTTATTGGAAACGATGGCAGACCAGTTCCGTGCTTATTCCTTTTATTAGAATCCAATTCAACTAGTTTTATTTTTGGTTACAGTTTAATCGAATAAAATTATCACACACTAGCCCACTGACAATTTTAAGTTAAGATAATAAATAACTTTCAGTATAATCTGAGCTCAGTTGTTTTGCATAATATACATGACAAAAGAAATTACTGTAAAAGACATTTCGGTACAGAGCAATTTAGCTAGGTGTAAGTGGCTCAGAATCCAACCGCCGTTGAGGGGGACCGAAGCCCAGACACCATAACGTGATGGCCCCTACTCATCTTAAGACGTGCATTCGAAATACAAGCCTGCTTATGTTTCAGACCAAACACTCAAATGCAGAAGAACAAGGATAGCTACTCATGCGTCCGTCCGCATAACTCGCCTCACCAAAATAAACATCTGTATCTAATATATAAAATTCTCGTGTCACAGTTTTCGTAGCCATACTCCTCCGAAACGGCTTGACCGATTTTGATGAAATTTTTTGTGCTTATCTGGTATCTATGAGAATCGGCCAACATCTATTTTTCATCCCCCTAAATGTTAGGGGTAGTCCACCTCTAAATTTTTTTTTTTAATTTTTAGACAAAATTTTTAATTTCTATTTTTTTATGATACAACATACAAAAATACATACAATCCTCAATTTTCACCCTTCTACGATCAACCTTTATTTTTTATTTGCTAATTAAAAACTTTAAAATTTTTGGGCAAGATTCTCATTTTTATTTTTATTTTATCATGATTTAAAATAAAAAATCTGATGTTACTCTCAATTTTTCATCCCTCTATGATCAACCCCTATTTTTTATTTTTAATTATAAACTTAAATTTTTTGGGCAAGTTTTTTATTTTGTTTTGCCATGACTTAAAATAAATAAAAACATATTACTCAAATTTTCACTCTTATACGTTCAACCCCTATTTTTCCATCCCGATTAATATTTTTTTATTCTATGCACAGATCCGCAATAAGGTTGCAAGATGGCAATCAAATATAATAATTGTAGTACGATAAATTCTTATTCAGAGTTTATAATTTCAAGTTCTTTTAATTAAATTCGTTCTTTTATTAAATTGAATTTGATCTGCCGCCCTCGCCGGTCGACTACTGATCAACTATCAATCGATCAGCTATCCCCGCTAGGTGTCACCACTCATCCAGCAAACATCACGTAGTAGGGATGAGGACGAAGCCGGTCTTCTGTCTTACTTACTCACTATACATCATAGATTATACACTTAATATATTTGAGAGCATTTACTATACATTTTTCAGCCATGTTTTTTTGGTTTTATTTGTGTATCAATAGTATGTTCAGTAGGTCTGAGAATCGGCTACTATCTGTGCAAGCGGCTCTGCACGCGTTTTACGCAAGAGCATCCGGGTGATGGAAGGCCGGCTATCCTCGACCCACGCTGGTTCTGACCCAGCGGGGTATTTCGTAGGATAACCAATTCAAACCGGCGCCATCTAGGCGGGCTTCGGACAGCCTGCCGACCGAGAGGGCTGGTGGTCGTGGCGCCGACGATCGCTGGCCCGGCGTCCCGAGGGGGAGGGTGATGGGAGAGATGTGCTCCGCACTAAACGCTTCACTCTCCTCCCCTTGCCTTTACATGAGTTCTGTCTCATGAGCGACAGGAGGTTTTAGTCGGTTCGAGTCCGGCGATTTCCTCCTGACAAAAAAAAAACACTATCTATTTTTCATACCCCTAAGTGAAAAGGGTTGTCCACCCCAAACATTAATTTTTTATTTTAATTTTTTGGATTTTTTTTTTGTTTATATTGAGGTATTATGTGGTTAAATGAGGTTTTTTTTCTACAGTAGAATTTCTCTAGAAATCTTATTTAAGGCAACACAACGTTTGCCGGGTCAGCTAGTTAATATATAAATCTACAGTGGTTTTTACGGATGTTCCGTTATAACTACTGAACCATGCATCCGATTGACTTGAAACTTGGCATCCATGTAGAAAATACACGTACTTAATGGATAGGCTAATATTTATTTGAGTGTTGGACTCCCTACACCAGTTGCGGGGGCGTTAATAATGAGAATCGTTGTGGGGGTGAGAAATAACAACGTTAATTTTAAATGCCCAGCGAAGCGGACGGGTACAGCTACTTTAATAAAGATAACACACTCACAGCTTAAGTTGCACGACAGGACCGTATCAAGTAATTGTAATTATACTGAGACCTTAGAACTTATATCTCAAGGTGGGTGGCGCATTTACGTTGTGGATGTCTATGGGCTCCAGTAACCACTTAACACCAGGTGGGCTGTGAGCTCGTCCACCAATCTAAGCAATAAAAAAAAACTAAACAATTACAAATACTACCAAGTAAAACCTTTGAGAGAGCCAGGGGTCGGTACTGGGCTCCAAAATCTGTATTATAAATCTTCAGATATTTTGGGCAAAGAAAAGTGTCATAGCTAATACCGGTAGAGAATTATTGCATCAAAACTTACTATACTACTATAATACCTAAATAAACGTACTAAAAAAGTGTTGCTTGTACTTACGTCTTTATTTGTGGTTTCCGTTGCTTCAGTCTGCAGCGGAACCAGGTCCTGATTATTCCCAGTGGGCTGGTAATAGTACCTGCCTTCTTCGTCTACGAAGTATGTCACCCCTGTGTCAGGTTCGTCTTCACTTTCCACTGTCACAATAATAGATATTAATAATCAAATGAGCGCTATAAGATGATCATGCTAACGATAGTTCGCCTGAAAATGACCCGATAGCGGATAGCGAAGTGATCGTTTCCTACAAACACGGGGAATTTTAATTTAATACTACAAATAAAACCGAAATTAAGACTAATAAGGTGGAATAGGACAATACACAACCATTTTATCGTCATACCATCAATAAAACATGCCTTCAGTTTTCATGGTTTCAAGAAGACTCATTATCACGCATGTCGTTTTGATATTTCACATGATAAGCGCTCGATATTATATGATAGTGTTTAAAAGCGCATACGTATTGTCCTTACAACTTAATTTGGAAAATACGAGGTTGATTTCGTTTTTTTTACAGCTTGATCGACTGTTTAACTTAATTACTAGTGAAACCCGGTCATGTGCTGCAGTGACATCGCTAACTGTATGAAAAACAACAATTTCTTGAAATTATTCACGCGATATCTAGGTACCTAATGTTGCTTGTACTATGACAAAAGTCTTCCCATGAGTGCTAAGAACAACCACACCAGGTTTGATAATAATCGGATGTTTTAGGGGCTCATTGAGAACAACATACAAACATTCATTTTATAATATTGATAAATTTTGATAAAAAGTTAAAATGGTGGATAATTTGAGAAATAGTGTATCAATGCCATAATTTAAAATGAGCCTCAAAAATAATACTTATTTTGACATTTTAATTAAATTCGTATAAAGCATTGTCCAATGATGACAAAACAATATTAGTTTTGTTTATTTACTTACACGTTCATTTTCGGTGGCGACATTTAAAATTTTTACAACAAAAAAAGCACAATGAAACAAACGCAAATCTTGTTTCTGTCTACTGAGGTATTATGTAACTTGTAAATCGAATTATATTTTCATAGCAGTAGACGGGCAGAGGAAATCACAGTAAATCTGTCGATAAGGCCATAAATCGTATCGCCTACACATGCACACGTGGTGCAAGTTTCTGTTGCATTGGAGTAATGGCAATGCTGACAAGGCAGGGTCCACTCACAAGGTCGACCGACGACCTGATGATGATCGCGGAAACCGTTGGACGGGGGGAACATAACCGGTCATTGTAGCAAACCTTGGGGGCAACCTATGTTCAGCAGTGAACGACTATAGCCTAAATTAATAATGATCACAACTAACTCTTAATGATATTTTTAAAGGCGAGACTGCCTAACTTCCTAAAATGAGAGAGGGGCGGGTATGATTTAATCGATTAATTTTCAATAGGTATTGGTACTGAAATCGGGAATTATTTTAAATACTGCTCATGACAGGATAATATTCATTTTTTAAAGCTATCTTTTGTGGCCTAACCTTTGTAGAATGGATGGATGGTACATTGAAAAATTGTAAACTGAAGTGTGAATTTATTTCACTGATAGTTTATCATACTATACAGAATTTTACTGACAAGCCATCCAACCATCATGCCATCACACAAAACACATTTTTGACAAAGTAGTTTTTATAGCATTTAATTTCAAGTAAACCATATTCCCTTACAAACATTAAACAGGTTACAAGTTAAAACTTATTTACGTCATTAAAATAAATATGCTTTTGAGTTAATCCAATCCCAGTCTCTAATAAATTTACTATAAGCTCAAACAGTTTCAGTCCACCATACTAGTGACAATCTTATTAACGAAAGACTATTACTGAACAGTATTACTATGTTAAAGTTTAAGCTTGTGAAATAGCCAAGTTGTGTTGTATCTTAAACTATCTTAAGTCACTATGTTAAAGTAAAGCTTTGAAAATAGCTTAAGTGGGTTATTTTCAATGCCACGAAATTTCGAAACCAATAAGAGAGCTGTTGTAACATATCTAAGTGGTCATCATCAGTCATGGACAGAGTTAATATAAGAAGGCAAGCCAAGTCCCTGTCTACTACTAGTATCCTTTCTTTTTTTGTTTTGTAAATTAGAGCATTCTTAATTATTTTTGAAAACTGAACTTCAAATAATTTATAATTTTCAAAGGATTTGCTTCAAATTAAATTACTGATACTTTTAACATAATAAAAAGTAAACTTTAAGTAAAATTAGCAGCTTACTAGTGATAACTGTTGTAGTTTCTTCATCCATGTTGTCTTTTTTTTTCTCTTTTCTGTTACCAGGAGGCATAACTGCAACAAAAGTTAGCTTTGTATGATGGGTTTAGAGATTTTGATTCTTTTTTACTTTTAATGAATGGAAAATATATAAAAGTGATATTTCTATTGTCTAGAAATAATAAAACATTAAATCAAAATGAAAATAAATACACTGAAATAACACAAATGCTAACATTTTTATTACATAAGTAGTTAGTAAACTACAAAACTACAAATTGAGCATTGTAATTGCTTCTTATGTATTTTATTTTAGATATCTATTAATATCAACATTATTTGATTGATTTAAAAATTATAATTTTAGAATTCAAAAATATCCAAAATCTTGCAGCTGAAAAAGCTATGCAGAAATTTATATAGCATCTTTGCAAATATTACCCTATGCTTCTCCTTCAATCTATGTATATATGACAATTTTTTACTGTCAGCTTCTTGGCAATTTATAAGCTTGTAAAAAATATGATACAGTCAAGGCTTACAAAAGAAATTGTATAACAACCTTGACATTAGAAAAGGTCAATTATTAGATAGATTTTAGTTTATTAATTGTTATTATATTTTAAAAATGTTTGCATTTAATGTAGTTTATCATGAGCTTTTTTAAATGGTCCAAAAATTTTGCTCATTCTTCTAGTAGATATTTTTGGTTTCAAAAGGTCAAAGATCTCACAGTTTTAATTAATAAGTATATATTTTCAAGTATATTCTATTTATTTAGTTAGTTGCACCAACAAAGTAATAATCAATAAAAACATTGACAAATTGACGATAAGTAATTGACATATTATGTCATCTCAATTATAGATGCAATCGACAGTGCAATAATCGACAACATCTTGATTTTAGAACAGTAAGATTAATTGAATGAAAATACAATGAATAATTAAGAAGATGAAATCTACTAAGAGATATGAAATCCAGAGTAATACTTTTTCATTACCAACAATTTTGATGACATACATATAGCGATTAACTAACAGTTAACTAATAGAAAAGAATCACAGAGATTAAAGATTTTAAGCAAATAAAAAATAATCCATAAGCATTTTCATATTATTATTCATAGCAACAAATATTACTTTAATATATAGATTTGGATATATAATTAGGATAGATCTGAAGTTCCACATCTTTTTTATTTAAATCATGATGTGATTCTTAGAAATACCTAGTTATTTTATGGAATAGCCACACAAATGGTGCAATCTGGGTTAGGAATATAGTATAAAAACATTATTGTTCTTGCAATGTTTATTAATTCTCTATAGTACAGATGGCGCAGAACCGGACCGAGTGGTGAAGATTAACATACAGTCACGATCCTCAGCATTGAGGGAACGACCAGAAAGAAAGAATAGTACCAAATTTCAAACAATGGACAAACTAAGCAAATAAATAAGAACGATTTAAAAATGCTCTAGAATTTTCTCTATGAAACTTAGATTAAAAATTGACATGAATATGAAGTAATAAGAAAAAATCAATTTAATACACTTTAACATTTTTTTTTAGTTAGTAAGCATGTCTACGAGTTTTAATTAATGCTTTGTTTATTTGAGGCATTGACTATCAATTTTTGACATTTCGCAAGAGAGATAGTGTCATTCTCCTAAACATACAGCTTTCTTAAATTGCCACGCTGTTATTCTAAAACTGTTTAATGACTTCACTTCATGGATGCACTTTTAGGTTCAGATCTGGGTTGTTAGCTGGCAATCTAAGAAAGAAACTGATTGCAATGTAAGAGATTCCTTAAAGATGCATGCTGTATGCTTTGGATCACTAATCCGTTGAAATGTTCAAATAACCGGAAGTTTAAAGTAACATTGTGTCTTTCAGTATATTTATATACTGGAATTGATATTTGTTTACTTTTATCAGCTTAACAAGTCCAATACCGTCTCCAGAATAGTATCCCCAAATTTTTATGTTTCCTTCACAATTTTTTAAGCTAAAATTGCCAGCTCATGTGTACTTACAGTTAATGCTTTATTTGGAGGGCTTCATATATATCATGTTCCATCACAACATACCCTGTTTATTTTTGTATTTTTGTCTGTTCAGAAAAAAGAACATTTTTTAACTACCTAACTGTCCAGTTTTCATTCTTTCTTACAAGTGCAAGCCAAGTTTGCCTTTGGCATTATTTCAACATGGGTACCTTCCTTGCTATCAGGTATCTTTTCTCCTACCAAGTCTTCAAATAGTGTGTGAAACGATTGCTACAGGGTTGTATTCATGCAAATATTATTTTCTCAGCTCATTGGACCCTTTAAAAGTATTTTGTTTTGCCAAAAACCAATATTTCAACTACGGCAATAAGATGACTTTCTCTGTTTAGGTAAACATGGAACATTTGAAGTAGTTTCATATGTGGCCAAATGCTTCATAGGGTGGAAAACCATCATCTTTGGGTATTGCAAAAGGTTGGCTTTCCTTTTGTACTATCAATCCTTCTCAGTGTTTTATCATTTCTTTCCTTGTAGATTTATCACAAGTTTTATTTATACCCATAAATGGTGCCCAAATTATACAAATAGTGACCTTACAGCCACAGAGAAAAAAATTTGAAAAAAATAAACTATTCAACATTCTGAGTTATGTGAACAGACAGTAAGCAGTAATACTCTTTTGAGATCTAATGTCTAAAGTTTATCAATTAATTTTTAATATGCTTTTGTTAGCTTTATACTCATGTTGGTATGTATGTAACTGACAGTGATTTTGACCCGTTCAAAGCATTGGGTTAACTTGAATTTTGGCCTTAACACTTATCAAAGACCAATGACATTTCAATATTTTAAGCAGTTACTTTCAGCAATCAAGACCATAAATTAATTTGAGCACCTTCTTTTATTCACTAAACAAATTGTAAGATGTCATATTTGCGTGAATGTACAGTAATAAATAATTTATGATACATAATGCTACTGAACACTCAAAAAACTAAAAAAAATGTAAAATAAAACAGAGTTTTAAAAAAACTAAACAATACGCTTATATATTAATACCCTTTTTTTAATTATAAATATATTTTCTATTTTGTAGTTGAATTTTCTATGAAAGCATGTTTTTTAGTTTTTTTTGAGCTATTATTTATTTAGCCAGTCATGTGTATCAGTGAATGTACTGCTAGTATAGAAAAGTTTTATAATACCAGAAGTACAACAGAATTCATGTTATTAGTGCTAGTGAATTGTGAGATTGAAGAAATCTTCCATTTATATGAGCATTCTTAAATTACCATAATTAGTTATGTAGTGTAAATTAACCTCTCGATTAATTGGTCACTGTGAGCTTTTACTGTGATTTATGAAAGACAAATTTAATTTGGTTAGTGTTAGTTTAAGAAAATCTTCATTTCTTAAATATAAATGTAAAAAATAATGCAAATTGTGTCATTTTGGGGGAAAAATATTGATATTTACTAACCTCATCTGTGAATATTGTTATTTCTTTTTTTAAGATTTTGAAACTTATCATATTAGTGTCTGTGATTTTAAATTTAAATATTCCATTTCCAAGATTTTATATCACTGGGTAGGGTTCCAATTATTTTCAGTAGATTTTTCTAGTAAATAATAATACATATGTGTAATATTTAAGTACTATTAAATTTATCTTTTCTCTACCTGACATGTTATTTTTTCTAATGTGCTCAAACTTCTCATTTTTTTTTTTAAATAATTCTTTATTATCTGTGAATATCGTTTTTTTACTAAACTGATATGATGTGTATTCCATTATTTTTTTCAGTTTGGAGATATTGATAATGAAAGCATTCGAAAACTATACATACCTAAAGTATGTTATAATATGGAATGTTATAATAAGGAGACTGAGTTTTGAACAGAGTGGAGATTTTGAGAATACAAAATGTTTGTATAAATTCGATCGCTCACCTCGCGTTACGTATTTCAAGCTATATTTATTTCGCTGTTCGAACAGTTAAATGTTTGTGTGGCAAGACAAGAAATTAAATGATTAACCAATTCATTAGAACACTCATTCTACAAAACATCAATACACAAAACAGGCATTTTAACACTGCAGACATTCAAACGAATTCAAGTTTTTTTTCACTCTCCGAAGGCAGTATATGATCCGCCATTTTATGTTTCAACGGCAGTGATATCATGAATAAAATGAAAAGCAGAAGCCGATTAAAAGAGATATTAGATTTAAAAAATGCCATACAAGTTTACGACAAAATATTACCGCCACTAGGAAACTATTGTTGAAATTCACAGGAGGCGCTGGAGTGACACTTCATGTCGTCAGTTATCTTTTGATTTCACGGAAAATTTCAACACTTTTGGACTTCACTGCACCACGTGTCTGTTAATATGTAGGTTTTTTAGTTGTATAAATAAT
This sequence comes from Bombyx mori, assembly GCF_030269925.1. Classification (NCBI taxonomy): domain Eukaryota; kingdom Metazoa; phylum Arthropoda; class Insecta; order Lepidoptera; family Bombycidae; genus Bombyx; species Bombyx mori. The sequence continues at coordinate 1,462,393 of NC_085107.1, read as the reverse complement.
ATTGAGTATAAAAACCACGGTAATTTGAAAATTTGAATTAAATTATTTCATGAAAGTACCTGATGTGAATCCAACAATGGAGCTTCTAATTTCCCTCAATGAGGGCGTTTCAATCAATTCTGAAATGCGATAGTGACGCCGAAATGGCGGACGAACGAACTACGCAAGACAGCAGTGACAAACCGCAGTGTGACCAGCCCAGAAAATAGGTTTGTAATCCATAATAGCTGGGCAGCGCGGCAGCGCTGCGACTTGTGAGTTAGTCGACTATACCAGGTACTAAAATGCTAATGATGTGGTAGTTTTAAAAATATTTTTATAATAGTTCTTGTTAATTCTTTTATACCCAGGCATGTGTCTGAGATGGTACCAGGATATCCTAGGATCGTCTAAAGATAATAATTAAATGGTTTATCTATGGTAGAATAGGCAGGGAGGCTGTAAAATGGAAACATAGATAGACTTACCTATTTTATTGATGTGATTTTGTTATTAATTTTATTAACAACTTTAAAAAAAAGACTCCTTTACAGTAGGCAACAGCTGTGATTTTAGATGGACGTGCGTGCGCCTGGATTTCTAAAATGCATGAATGATTGTGGTCGCTCACAATCAGGTTATTATTTATGTCTGCCTTTGAATCCGTAAAAAACGAAATGTCAGGACAAAGGCTTTTGCTTTATAAAGTACAAGTCCGGCCTCGCGTGGAGTACTGCTCCCATCTCTGGGTCGGGGCTCCCAAATACCAGCTTCTTCCATTTGACTCCATACAGAGGAGGGCCGTTCGGATTGTCGATAATCCCATTCTCACGGATCGTTTGGATCCTCTGGGTCTGCGGAGGGACTTCGGATCCCTCTGTATTTTGTACCGTATATTCCATGGGGAGTGCTCTGAAGAATTATTCGAGATGATACCGGCAGCTCGTTTTTACCATCGCACTGCCCGCTACCGGAGTAGAGTTCATCCATACTACCTGGAGCCACTGCGGTCATCCACAGTACGTTTCCAGAGATCTTTTTTTCCACGTACCATCCGGCTATGGAATGAGCTCCCCTCCACGGTGTTTCCCGAGCGCTATGACATGTCCTTCTTCAAACGAGGCTTGTGGAGAGTATTAAGCGGTAGGCAGCGGCTTGGCTCTGCCCCTGGCATTGCTGAAGTCCATGGGCGACGGTAACCACTCACCATCAGGTGGGCCGTATACTCGTCTGCCTACAAGGGCAATAAAAAAAAAAGAATTGAATTAAAAATTACAAAACATTGTTGTTACTTACCTAACATGTTACCTACCTACTTACAATACATTTTTTCTTCCCTCTATTTAAAATAGAGGACAAAATAATGAGTAGGTAATACAAAGTTAAAAAAGTAATAAACAAAACTACATTCATAGCAATTTTCTAATTTATATAACTATTAGCTAACTTTTTTTATGGATAAGGCCTGGAGGCCCCTCCGGTTTCACCAGGGCAGGTGGGTGAGCAAAGGTTCAGCCAGGAGGGCTGGGATTTGCTAACAGCTGCCCGAGCGCCTCCAAAGGAGACCTAAATAGGTTTTTAGCTGCTTCGCGAATGATTTAGGTACAGGATCGGAATCGCGACTTGAATTTTTTTCCTACTTATACTGATAGTCTTGAAAGGCTTTAACAGCTTGTCCTTGACATGAGGTTAGGTTGCATTTCGAACTCTTTGCTGAGTTCGAAGAGTGCGGTTGCCGGGCGGGAAACTGTTTAACTTATTCATTACAACAGATTTTTAACAATTTGAATACTAGGTATAAATGCATGTAGAAATAGGTCTAAGACGATCATATCTGATACAAGGTACATTGGAATTAAAGTTGAATAGGAAAACAGATGCCGTGGCTGGAGATTTTGACGCTACAACATTTCAAAACTGAAATCGATCTTTTTACCAATGTTAGAAAATTTCCCACAATAACAATTTAAAATTAACGGTCGTGCTATAATCTCAGGCGCAGTTTTCGCTTTAAATTGCTAAATGAGGATAAAATAGTACTCTACTAAGTAAAGAATAAGTCAAAGTACAAAATTATCTTCTTTTCATCTTCGAGCACGGTTACTTTAAATACATTTATATCCATATATAAGACCGGATTGTGTGATGTTTGACAATAATCTGATTATTAATCATATTAATAATGAATCAATTGGGCAAACAAGGGTTACAAACATGTATTATCCTTCGAGACTCTAGACTAGTCTAGACTCTGCTTCCAGATCACATTTAATAGAACGGAAAATGAACTGGCTGGTGCAATTGAAACTCCTAAAAAAAGTAAAGTCGTTAGTTCTCAATGAACATACCTTATGAACTTCTGAAGTAGCATTTATTGTTATAAATTAAGAAAATTTAATATTACCATTTAATACCAAATTTGAAACGGGTTCGATTGGCTGAAACGACCTTAAAAACTCTAACCAAAGTCGTTTTAGCGAAAGAATATAGGGAGCACAGAACGAAGAATGTTCACACAAATACTGTGTCCCAAGTTGGAGTTCTTCTTAAAATAATCCAATACCTATTTTGATTTTCGTAATGGATAAGGCACGTACCTACCTAAAGGTGCTGAATTATGAGTCACAATATTTTTGGTTGTTTCATCGATTACGTAAAAACATTCAAATATTATAGTCTCTGTTCCAAAATATAGCTTAAAATGTTGTCTACAAATACAGCGAGTAAGTGACTGAGTATCACTGCCCAACATTTTGACCTTTACATCAATTTTTTTCTTACTCTCTCTCGCCTGTACTCTTCAACATCTACTTTGAGTACCTTTTATGAAGGCACTGAATATCGTAGATGTGGGTTTGGTCATGAACGGTGTCAGAATCGACAGCATCCAATATGCTGATGACACAAATTTATATGTATCCACTTTAGAGTATCTATCTCAAGGTACTTTTAAGCGATGCTCAGAAGATTAATGATGATTTTGTTTTTAACCGAAACCAATGTTTTTTTGTGTATAGATTTAAAATAAAAGTATCAATGTAAGTTCATAGGACGACCCAAACGTATCAAACGTTCCGCTAGAATTGGATTATTGACAATGGCCACCTTCTGTCAGTGGTCAAGTGATTGGACCAATATTCCACGCAAGACTCCCGGATTTTGTAAAGTACGTATCTTAGCATACCTCCTTGTCAAGCATACGCCTGGTGATGATGCATTCATGAGGTGATTTTAATAACCAATTTGGAAACCTTTTACTGGTGGTAGGACCTCTTGTGGGTCCGCACGGGTAGATACCACCAGCCCGCCTATTTCTGCCGTGAAGCAGTAATGCTTTTCGGTTTGAAGGATGGGGCAGCCGTTGTAACTATACTGAGACCTTAGAACACATATCTCAAGATGGGTGTCGGCATTTACTTTGTAGATGTCTATGGGCTCCGGTAACCACTTAAAATCAGGTGGGTCGTGAGCTCGTCCACCCAACTAAGCATTAAAAAAAAACAATTTGTATTCAATTTATACCATATATTGAGACTTCAACCTCATATCTGCAGGTAACTACCACAGGGTAAGGTAAGTAATTATTTCGTTCAACCATGAAAGCAATAAATAAATAAAAGAAAATTATACTTCTGACTCCACACCGATACACTTGTATGAGGGATTTGCACTGTGAGTTCAACACATGTACGTAATGTTAGTGAAGGTGGTAAAGGCAAGGTATTGTAAAATTTCTAGACTATTTTCTGTATTATTGAAATACAATGATTCAAGAATAGGGAATTAGGAATAAAAAAATAAAAAAAATTACACATTTAAAGTCATTTATTGAACAGAAACATGTATACAGGTTGTTATGAAATTTTAATAAAAAGCTATAATATCACAGCTCTTGAAACAATATTGGGAAACATTTTTATTTGCTTCTGACAAACACAGGGCAAATTAGAAAAAAAACTGGACATGTATGTACTCAAACAAGTTTTTAATAAAAACATATGAAATGTACCTGCAAGTGATATTATTGTAATAATATATACCATAATCGAACTAAGTCCGTTTTGAAATACTTTTATTTTACTTGCCTAAAGCAATTAATAAAATCGACTTAGATGTAACACACAAACTTAATCATAATTCGCGTAAGTAGATAATAAACTAAGTAGATAATTTGACAAAATGAGCTTCATTAACATTTTTCTTGAAATTATACTTATTGTACACTTTTTATGATATACCTACATACCTATATATTTTAGTATGGATAGCTTGTCTATAAAGGAGTTAAATTTATTATTAAATTATAGTCAATGAATAACGGGCAGACCCCTTTAAAATTGAAACCATCTTGGCTTAAATGATAAGATGCGGTCATGATAATCACCTTATCGTTGCCGCCACTGACTACTCTCCGAATCCTGATCAAGCAGGAACCAGTCACCGTTGACGCCCTATATACGTCCTTAAAGATCCATCAAATCCTAGTACTGTTGCATTACATGTCTTCGGCTCTAACACTAGGAGCAGTCGTGGGCATTCTAGTAACCGTACTCGTCGATCTCGGCAAAGAGTTCGACTTGCAAACCAACCCGTGCGTCAGCCCGCTGAGTTTCTCGCCGGATCTTCTCAGCGAGTCGCAATTCCTATCCGATAGTAGATTCATTCGCGAAGCAGCTGCTCTTTAGTTGTTAGGTTCCCTTTGGAGGCGTTTAGGTAGCTTTTAGCAAATCCCATCCCTCCTGTCTGAGCCCGTGCTCGCCAAGCTGTCCTTGTGAAACTGGAAAGGCCGTCGGGCCACCAGTAATCTTTCCTTCATAAGAAAAAGATAAGACGCCCGGTGTATTCGTGTCTAACTAGATACATTCAAGTCGCTACACAGCACGCGCTCTTCGAAATTAGTGCTGACCAAAAGTTCTCGAACAATTTCCACGATCAGATGTGTTCTTAAAATCAAACAAGGAAATTGAAAATGTTTCATTTCCCCGCAGGACAAACTAAATATAGGACAATGACCATCATTTAGAAAATCGTATATAAAAAAACAGTTCTTTAAAATTGTAAACCACCCCTGTTCTTATTTCTGCTGTGCTGGGTACTAATGCGTTCTGGTTAGATGGAAGGGGCCAACTGTTCTATATAGTAATACGATCTAGACTTTGATCTCGATTCAAGGTGGGTGGAAGAAAATATTTGTACATATACGGTTTTGTCACCACCAAGGAAAAGATTTACAATTCAGCATTTGTCGTATTGTCAGAGTAATGACTACGAAAGTGAGCAGCAAGAATGCGAATGTGCGAAGATTGATGTCTAGAGTAACACAATTAGGTAAAAACTAATTAAATATTATCAATATTTAATCAAAATTAAATTTAAGGATTATTTGAATCATTAAGTCGTTGTAAAATTTCGAAAATTACATCATATTCTGATTAATTGCTTAACAAAAATATCCTTAAGAAAAATAATAGCAAAAAAGTTATAGGACCAAAAAGCATAATGTTTTCGTGTAACAACTATGCTTGGTCAAACAGTTTTGAAACGTTACAAAACTGCAGTTTCTTAAAAAAATATGATTTTATCGATTATTATTTTCTGAAGAAAAGAAAAGCAGTATTTAACGGGCATCTTTTATTGTTTAATTGCCAACGTAGGTACGAGCGATGACTGTTTACTGTTAACGAGAGTTGATTCCAGAGCCAGAGAGCAGTGGCGTGTGATATGTGATAAAAAGAGATTATGAACCATTCCTCATATAAACTATGAAACAATAACTCAAACAGTATATAAAACCTGAACAATTTTGAAATGGTCTGCTCATTTATAATTGTGTGGATACTTTGTGGGTTGTGAGTTGCCTTAATGTTGAATGCTATGGGACTCTGTGTCCTCAGAACGCAGTAAAAACATTATGACGCTGATACAACATTTTCTGAAATGAACGAGTGTATGAAAATGAAGTAGATAAAAGACAATAAAAACGTTTATTGACAACTAAAATATGACAGCTTAAACATTGCAAAATAAAAACATACGCGAATAAAATCATAGTAGTGCAGCAGTAGACAAACGATTTTCGAGTTTTCGAGTCAATGCTGGCACTTGTTTGACAATTAAATGAAAACGTTAACTTGAATAACTAAAACAGACAACTTTTCGTAGTAGCCTCTAATGGTTTTACTTCCAAACAGCAATTATTAGTATAGGTTATAATTACGAATTAACAATACACAACATTGATTTAAAACTTATCCTTCTGACTCACTGAGATCCTTAAGACCTGAAGTACCTACTACTTACCTACATCGAAAAATACGAATGAATATACTCAGACGTCTCCTTATTATAAGATCAAAACATTAAAATTTGATTATAGTATTTTTATATAAAGCATAACACTCCGCTAAGAACATTATTTACTAAACTAAATTAATTATAGTATCATCGAATCTACCTACGATTTATATTCTTAAAAGATTGAATATACACATCGATATTGAGTTGATCTGTGTTTAAAAAAAAAACTCTTTTCCCCAATAGTTAATAAGGTGATATAGGCCTATACACTTCGCAATTTTGCCGATTTAAATGATAATACTTACTTATAATTTGATGTGTTGCCAAAGTTTGAGATAAATTGCGCGTTCGCTAAAACACAGATATTCAGAAGTGTCATCCAGTTTTCGGCTATCGATGAGCGAGAATCATTGAATGATGAATGAATCATGAACATTACTAGCTTATACGCTAATACGAGTAGACTTAACTTATCTCAAACCCCTATGTACCTATTTTTCTAAAGCTGTGTACAAAATTAAAATGCGATATAAATGCTTCATCATAACAGGAGTATCTTATAAAAGATGAAATCTTTCATGAGCAACATTCATTATTTTACTGAACCAAATTGTATTATTAATTGAGAGCAATCTATATATTTTTATAACAGTATAACTAATTATTTAATTACTATTCATACGTTTAAAAAATATGAAACTTATCAGATTGTTTCAAGTAATGAAGTTATTATTATGTATATCTAGATATATATGTAGTAGATTTAATATCTGGTTAGAATGTTAAATATTATACAATTGGTAAAATTTTGTAAGATAGGACGATACAGGAGCTAGTTCGATTGGCCGATCATGTAGGAATGCAATAAGCTTGGCTAATATTGTGCAGTGATTCAAGACTTCGATTCGCTCCGTCAAAAGACGAAACATTTTTGAAGCACTTTGAGCTCGCACTTACACTAGGTTTGGTCGTTGGATTGCTTTGAAATTTAAACATTAGAAAAAAATATTTCCCTTGCAGGCTAGTAATGAGGTGCACCATAAAAGGAGCACTACAACTGCGTAATAGATACGTAACATATTTATTCGATTGACCACGTCGAAAAAAAAGTGAAAACCTTATTAAACTGAATTTGGAAGTTGAGGGAAAATTGCGTTTAAAACAAAAACACGTTAAACAAGTGAAGAGAGCCAGTCGTGTAAACAAGCATAGGTACTTTAACAATCTATTACACTTATCCTAAAATCTACTAGACTTAATTTATACAACTACTATTTACACTCTTACGTTAAATGACGAGCGGTCTTTCATATTCGTCTGTATGTATGTAGCAGACATCCAGACGAGAACACTGGTGACAGAATAAAAAAAAATGGAAAACATTTCCGCCAGATATATAGATAGGTAGGTAGACAGTGGCTTCGTTTTTGTGCCTACGACATTGTTGATGTCCATGACCGTTGGTAACCAGCAACTTCCAAGCCAGCCGTATACCTATGAAGGCGGTATAAAAATGATCTGTCTCGAAAAATCGATTCTGGCAACGAAGATCAACTTTAACATTACCAGACTCCAAACATTGAAAAGTCTATATGTATACAACAATGTTGTTATAAACAATTCTATGTGAACATTACAAAAAAAACAATTCAAAAGAACGAAACGAGTGAGTTTTTTTTCAGACTCTACTTAATTTCATTGTGTTCCGTTGATTATGTAAACTAATATTAATAAAGATTAGTTTTGATTTCCTAATTATATAGCCATTAACTTTGGTTTCCAAATAAAAACTTTAACTTTCGGTCTTTGGATTTTTTGGTATTAAGTCTCTTGTGAAATTTTTATAAGATATGTTTTTGACGAGTGGTATTAAATAAATAGAACAGCGTCAAACACTCTCAAACTTACTCGACAGCCCGCCAAAAGTAAAATTTATATCTGTAATTTTTATAAAAGTCATTATTTACGTCCTAAATTAGTGGTGATATTTTATTCATTAACGACGTATTTACATATAGTTTTGTATTTTTCTCATATTTTGCAAAAAAACATGAAAGTTATGTCCTGCATGTAAGTAATTCTACGAATTCCGCTTTAGAAGCTCATTCCAGAAGGAGCTTAAAGCGTATCTGGACTGGTCTTTATGTAGGATGTAAAGATTTTGCTGGTATGCAGCTCTTATAAGTAAGAGTTAGTATAGAGTTATAAGTACAAATAGAAATTAACTACCTACATAATCATGTTCCTCATGGCATAGTAAGTCGTATAATAAGTAGGTAGTTATTGTACACCTGAGTTAATTTAAAAGAGATTGAAAAACCTTCATCTAACAGGTATGATGTTCATTTACTAAATATTTGAATAATTACACTTACAGAACTAAATTACTCTTCATCACGAAAATACTATTATATGGAAGTAGTATTTAACAATAATATTCACGAGTTTAAACAAAACGTTTTGGCACTCAGAAATAGAAATAACATAGAAAACAATGTGAAAAGAATGGCCTGCCTGTGAGTGAGGCTTATTCCATAAAATGTATTTTAAGTACTTAACTATACCTAGATAATGATATAAAAATGATTATTTATAACATAAGCAACAATTACTTTCCCGATACTAATTAAATAAGAAATCATTAAATGACCATAACAAGTAAAGTCAAGCTCAGCACGTCTTATAGTCCTAAGAGTTTTTTTTTTTTCGTTTAATATTTTTAGGCGATAAACAAAGAGCCTGCAAGCTTATTCTATGATTAAACAAAAACATAAACTATGTTTAAAAACTATGTATATACAACTATAGGTATAAGTACAAATAGGTATTTACAAAAACAATTAACATTCGTAAACTCAATGGCACACGTACTGAGTTAAATGATTACAACAAATCATAGAAGAGCAGGAATGACCTCTTCATAATTGGTTCCCAAGCCAATATCGATGAAAATAAAAAAGCAACAAAACAAAAAATAGGTACAACAAAAGTCTCTACAAAAACACCGACGACAGATCGCATTGCGCTGTGCAGTTTATTTGACATCGCTGGGCCAAAAAAAAAATCGCAAGGCAGCAACGTAATCTTAGTCAAATTAACTGTGCAATTCTCAATAGTGCAATGTGATGTGTCGTTCTTACCAAAATCATCTGGTCAGCTACTGGTTAGAAGCCGGGGTCTCTTGAACACACACAATACTTATTAAACACCAATCAAAAACAAACAAGATACTTTAACTTTGGAATGAATCATTCAGTCTCCAAAAACAATAATGATAATAATAATAAGGGATCTGATTAAAATAACACCTATAGGAAATTATAAAAAGTTGCCGAAAAAGTCTGGCTTAAGCAGGCTGCGGTCGCCTTGAGTGCGTCCTCATGTGGCGAGTGATCATGTCGCGGCGGCAAGCAGCGTATGGGCAGGACGGGCACCGGTAGGGCTTTTCTCCTGTGTGTGTGCGCTGGTGGGTTGCGAGGTGATCCGAGCGGGAGAACACCTGACCGCAGGCAGAGCACGAGTACGGCTTGAGGCCGCTGTGCAGACGAGCGTGCCGGGTCAGCATGTCCGAGCGAGCAAACCGTCTCAGGCATACCTCGCATTCATATAGCCGCGCCGCCTCCGGAGTGCGATTCCTGTGTCGAGAAGCAATATGTTTGGCGAGGCGGTCGTGCATGGTGAAGGTTTGGCCGCAAGTTTCGCATGTATACGTTATCTCGGGGGCCGGCGATGGCTGCTCGTGCTTAACCGAGAGATCTAAAGGCTCATCTGCAGGTGGCTTATTGTTTTGGAATGGTGGGTTCAGCGCTGGCCAATGTTGTGTTGGTGGATACAAATTATTGTTTTGCAACTGCACACTTAGTTTGTCGAGGAGACGCGAGAGACGCTGGCGTTTGTTGAGATTCTGCGTGTTTGGCGGCGAGCCTGCCGCCTGTGCCATGGTACCGACGAACCCGCTGGTGCCTTCTGCGTGTCCCGGTGCCACAAGAGTTTTGGTCCAACCTGAAAAAATTACAATTTTAATCGTTTGTTTTAGAACAGTAAGTACTTTTACCTAGATCTGTAAAACATCACGCTATATTTAATGAATAGTTGAAAGTTAATTTTTAACGACTTTTCAATTAATATTCTGTTTAATACCACGAACTCACTTTATTACTCGTATACTCACTATAAGCGAGACATACGATTTAGTATTTCGCATCACAATTTAGCATGATAATATCTTATTTATTGCTAATATTATTTTAATGAAAGTACTTTTGACAGATTAGAAATTGTTGTTTTAAAAAGTGCGTTTTAAAACGACATTACAAATCCAAAAAAAATTAATTGATTTTCCGAAGTTGTTTGTAAATAGGTCAAGCGTTACATTTATGAATTTTATTAGAACAATACCAGATTGAGATTGTTATTTTTTATTTTTTACGGTTTAAAGCTTTGAAGGCAGGTGATAATAATAAATTTATGTTTATTTAGCGAGATGGCAAGACATACGCAAATATTGATAATACGTTGCATGCACCTTTGACGCATCTGTCCGTAGGCCGTGGCCCGTAAACCTTATCCTTGCCTTCTTATTGGCGAGCTGATGAATATTGTAAACCAATAGCTGTGTGTCAGTGTACTACAATAAGGATGCCAAGAATCAACACAAAGGATAAATAAGCATCGTAATTTTTTTTTGGCAATGTGTTCATGGTTCTATGTAAAATGGACGTAATTTTAAAGGCGTAACTTCTGCTTGTTATAAGCTTAGGGGGACGAACGAGTTTCATTTTAACTGAACACATGATAGTACGGTCTATCTACTATATTGTGTGTGTGTGTTTTTTGGTTAGTTTAGTTGCTTATGAAGTTTGATTCGAACGGTGTATCGAGATCCCTTTGTTACAAAGAGAATTTAAAAAGTGTATTTGCCTAATTGTGTAATTATGTACACTAAGGTTAGGATTTTATAATTAAGGAATATTTTCTAAAAGTAAAGGACCTTAAAATATAATTTAGGATATATCTAATTAACCTAATGAACTGAACTATACCTGATCTGAACTCTCAATAGTTTGCATTTATTTTGCAATGAAGTCATTTGATTTGTTATCCTTTTTTGGAATGGCGTTCACAATTATTTAGTATTGTAATGATTTTAAGCTGATATAATCTTTCCAGGATGTTATTAAGCGGGGTTCACAGTTCAAGAACACCTTATTTTTAATTTATCTTTACTTAAATAATACTTTTGTACTATAAAATTTAAATACAAACACTATAGAAGTAAATGTCTACTCACTTATTCGAGCACAATTGCCCTTAATCAATACAAACATAATTTACAAGTACATTATCTAATAGTAGATAAATTAAACAAGCACAAATAATTTGTACACAACTTAACAGCGTGGCGGCGTGATTCTCAAAGTATTTATTTCGAAATAAAGATACTTTTTTTATTGCTAATATGGGTGGACGAGCTCATAGCCCACCTGGTGTTAGGTGGTTACTGGAGCCCATAGACATCTACAACGTAAATGCGCCACCCACCTTGAGATATAGGTAAGTTCTAAGGTCTCAGTATAGTTACAACGGCTGCCCCACCCTTCAAACCGAAACGCATTACTGCTTCACGTCTGAAATAGGCAGGTCGCTGTACCTTCCCGTGCGGACTCAAGAGATCCTACCACCAACACTGTCAAATAAATTCCTCAAAACTCGGCAGTCAGTAATCGATCCCAAAAAAAATCCTGCCTATTTCTAGCGCGAACTTCTAGATCTAATTCGTATGGTGTGACAGCAGATATTGAGATTTCAAACTTGTGCCCCAAAATGGGTGGGTTCAGTCTGTCTAGAACTGTATATTGCGTTATGCCGTACAAAATAATTAATTACAAATCGCTTAAGTTCATTCTATATATGTAAATGAATAAAATCGTGTAGATGCTTTACGAAGTTGTACGCAAATATTTATTACATTTATAGTGCATTGTGAACGCGACAGACGGTAACGAGTGTAACAGAAATAGTTGGCGGTTTATTTGCTTCCATTTTCGCAACGACGGTAATTTCGTTTTGTTTCTATGGTTCTCTCAAGACGAAAATAAGTTCAATGTCAGTATTTACCTAACGCATTTGTGTTTTTGTTTAAATTAGAAACAATTAGATACAAATTAGATACAATTAATAGTAATTGTGTGTTGCTAATTTCAATCCTGAGAGCATCTTAGTCGTGGTCCCCAAAGATACACTGAATTTACTCTCGAACCCTACCTGAGAACCAATGTTCTTCTAGACTTTTGGAGATGTTAGCGACGGGAGAAAGCTTACGAAGGAGATAACGAAAACTAACTCTGACTAAGTGGGTCCAAAGATTGTTCAGCAGAATAACTATTGGTGTTCAGGCCCAACTTCTGATGAATGTGAACAGTTGTTATTCACTATTGTCCATTGCAATGGATGTAAAGTGCTTACAGATATACATTGAAAAGCGTTGTATATATTTCAGTAGATGTGTTGTTACGACGATTGTAAATAATACAGGCTCGTTTGATTGTCGATTAATTAAAAAATGAGGTAAATTATGATGAGTAGTTCGAGTTTTATCAGGGCTCGTTGGCCCAATGACGAAGCGATTTAACGATAACTAACAATTGGTAGCGACACAAAGATATAATATTATGATTTTCTTATAACTACGACCCCCGACCTCATCACTGGATCCGTCACTGTCGACTGACAACTCCGCGCCGTTCGGGCAGGCCGAGTCTTAGTTTTTTCGTCGCGATCTAAACAGTTATTAATATGCGCATGTCAACAACGCGCCGATGGACACTAGCCGTAGAACACATATGTACGTACATGATTCACGTCGCGAATGCAGTTTCCAATTGCGGGAATCGGATGCATTTGTCCGTAATGTCCATTGCGATCACGAAACACTTTCGTATGTTTGTTGATGCACAGTTTAGTTGTGGAGTCTAGGTGCGTGTGGTGAACGGTAGGTAAGGTCGGCAGGTCGGCGTGCGACCGGTCCCGCCGGCACCGCGCCCCTCTCCGCACATCGGGCGCTCGGGTACCGTGCGCAGGCGCTACGCACGTCGCGACTCGCAGCTCGCAATCGACTGACTGACTCTAGCGAGACGCAGCAACGGGGAGACATTGACAGTCAGTGACTGACAGCTCCCGCGCCGCCCTCACACACCTGCTTCATGCTAGTACGGTATCCACGCACAGCACGTACTTACCTACTTACTACCAAACTATAGTCGAAGCGTTTGTATACTTTATGATACTGTATTGAACCCATAGGCACAGCCCACTGAGTTTCTCATCGGATCTTCTCAGTGGGTCGCGTTTCCGATCCGGTGGTAGATTCTGCGAAGCACTGCTTTTGCTAGGGCCAGTATTAGCAACGCTCCCGCTTTGAGCCCTGTGAGCTCACCTACACGTTAGGGCGAAGCTGAAATAGCCTCTCAAGGCTATCAACATATGAAGGCAAAAAAATATAGGTATGCTATAATTAGACCAGCACTGGACAATTATTAAAATATGTAGTTTGTTTACAAGAAACTAACTAATGACTATCTATTCGGTATTCGATGATTAAGCCCATCCAAACCTCAAAGTGAATACCACCGTCCATCTAGAAAAACGAGATTGAAGTCTTCAGCTGTCTTATCTTTTGAACCGAAAATGCTTTTGGCATTTTTAATACTCATGATGGTGGTATGGATTCTTTTTTTATTGTTGCATTGATTAGTGGACGAGGTCACCGCCCTGGTGGTCACTGAAGCTCATAGACATCTAAAACGTAAATGCCGCCACCCACCTTGAGATATGATTTCTAAGGTCTCAGTATAGTTACAACAGCTACCCCACCCTTCAAACCGAAACGCATTACTGATTCACGGTAGATATAGACCGGGAGGTAGTTCCTACCCGTGCGGACTCACAAGACGTTTTACCACCAGTAATTACGCAATTATAATTTTGCGGGTTTGATTTTTATTACACAGTGTTATTCCTTCACCGTGGAAGTCAATCGTGAACATTTGTTAAGTAAGTACGTATTTCATTAGGAAAATTGGTACCAGCCAGCTGGATCCAAAACCATTGCATCGCAAGATACAAATGCACTAGACGCCTTATCTTTTGGGCAACGACGATTTACAGAGCAGACACTAACTACTAACTATCGACGTATTGGATGTTAGTAATCAACTTTAAATACATTAAGAGCGCTATTATCAAAATTTCTTTACCGCGTTTTTCATTTTATCCTGTTGGATATCGTTCTTGAACACAGTTTATAACACAAATTTTGAATCACAAATTCAAAATTAAAAAGTAAATAACAAAATAGATACTTTCCGCGGGATCTAACCATAGTCCAATTGCATGACAATACGAGTATTCCCGGAATAAATGTATTCATTAAAATAATCTATAAATTTTCTTCTTATCCTGAATTTTAGGATAATATTCGCAGCACTGCACTGCACGCTAAACATGAATACCGCGTAAGTAATTTACGAACTATGACCCTAAGTTTACTCTTATCACGCAGCGTTGTAAATTGAGCTCCAAATTTCACTGGAATTGTTTTCATTCTTATAATCGCTTAAGTATTCAAACTGTAAACACAGCAAAGGCCCCACACCTGAATTTGCTTGTAAAACAAGAGATTGTGACACTAAGTTCGTCCCTGTATTTAATTGAAGTTAGAATATTTTTTTAAATATGCGAATAGGGTATGCAACTCTCGATTACAAGAGAGTGAGAACGAGGATCGACGGCTCTAAAACTTAAAAAATCTGAGATAAATTTGGGGCAACCAATTAAAAATGACTTTGTCGCCAACGGAGTATGTATATGAATTGTAATCTGAATTGTATATCATAACTAAATTCCCATACCGGACAATGGGCAGTAGTATGCCGTCCTCGCATATAGGGTAAGCGTTGCACTATATTCAGTCTTCGGCCTTATGTTTCTAGGACGGTACACGTTACTGTGTCTATATATTCCAGTCGGTGGGTATACAACTCAGGGCGAGCCATAATCTCTCGACTACCCACCTGTCTAGTCCAATAAAAACAAGGCATCGACAGACCAGAGTAAAAGTACATAAAACCTACTTAGCTTTGAGTCGAGCACATTCGATATTTTACAGCTAACATTTTTCGAATGGAAATAGCTCTTTCGGCTCGCTGTTCGATTCCCTGAAAGGATTTGAACAGATTATGTCCTGCGCGACCGTTTCTGTTTCTTTATTCGTATGCAGCCTAGGAATAATTTAAATTTTATTTGTAATCACTTTACGTACAGGCATTTGTGATATTGCTGTCGACTTAATAAAAAAGTGCATCTATACATATAAATAAAATTGGAGTGTCTGTTTGTAATATTGAAATAACCGCATTTTACTACATGCATATGAATTTATATACGGTACATACACCAAAATAACATTTTTTACAAGCTAATGATATAAGGAGTAACTTAGGCTACTTTTTTAGACTAGCTTCGCCCCGCGGCGTCATCCGCGGTACGATAATAACCGCGGGTAACATCGCGGGACTCAACTATCAATAATAAAATTTAATGTTTCCGAAGCGAAGCGAAAGGGGGTCGCTAGTATCAAATACAACTAAAGTACGTTCCAAATGTCAACAATAAAATATACAACATATTATATTCTTAATAAAGTAAAACTTGGAATGAACACGGCCACTTAAATACAGGTAACAAATGTAATGAAGATTTTGTAGATTTGGAGTATACCTCGAAAAACCCTTTACGAAGCATCAGTCTCCTCATGAAGTCGACTGTCCGTGAATCGTTATACTATTGTTGTTTGTATACAGACGTACACATCGTTAGCAATTCGATTTGTATACGGCAAATAAATTTACAATTTCTTACACCATTACATTGTTTGACAAAACGATAAATACGCTTTTACGATAAAATTGGGGCTTCGATTTCATGACTCAGGTTGGGTGGCGATATTGTAACCAGCATACTGCGATTGTTATTAATGGTGCTAGGTAGTAGTGATGGATGGCAGCGTTGAAAGTGTGATGCCCATGAGCTCCAGCAGCAACGGCACCATATATTTTTGTTTTCTTTTGATTTTTAGTAAGAAGTGTGACCTAGTCTAAGAAAATAAAAAACTGGTATTATTGGAGCCTACAGACATCAACTTCGTAAATAACGCTACCAACCTTAAGACATGATTCAATATTACAACGACTGCCCCACCCTTCAAACCGGAACGTATTACTACTTCGCGACAAAAAAAAATTTATTGTTTAGATGGGTGGACGAGCTCACAGCCCACCTGGTGTTAAGGGGTAACTGGAGTCCATAGACGTCTACTACGTAAATGCGCCACCCATCTTGAGATATAGGCTCTAAGGTCTCAGTATAGTTAAAACGGCTACCCCACTACTGCTTCACGGCAGAAATAGGCAGAGTGGTGGTACCTACCATACTACACGTCATAAGACACAGAGAAGAACAAGAGCTATGTACTTATTTCATTAGAAAAATTGTTATCCCTGGCGGGATTCGAACACCGGCTAGTTCGTATCGCTCTTTCTCTGAATGGGCTAAAAATACGATTACTCGTGTAAAAGCGTAAAAAAACTGTCACACTACAATGATACTTTTGTTAACAAAAAACAATACATAACCAGCTGTCTGTTACTATTACAATAAACATGATTCAGAAATAAATAAATGTTAAGCCAACCAGTCTGTGCAACTCACTCATTTCGTGTTTTCATTTTGTAAAATCTATATCAAACGGTCCATTATTGTGCATAATGCAATTTCAATATCAGAAACGTTTCCTACGAAATCTCTTGGACCTACCAATGAACACGTTTCATTGATATTGCACTTTTCAGGAGCTGTGCATCTCTAAGATACCGTTTGTTTTCATTTATTAACGCAAATGCATAAGTAAATTTATTGTTCTTCCATTAGCGCGGACCTTCCTACTTGTTTTCGTTGGGCAAAATTAAAACTGCAAAGTTGAGTATAAAAAAATATAGTTTCCACGTGAGCAGCCGAATTATTATGAATTAAAAAACAATACAGATGAAATTCTTAGCTTTGTGTTTGCTAGGTTTTAATTGGATCAAAGAATATCTGTCTATGTGCATGAAGATCGTAGGGGATGTGCTTAATCTAAGGGACCGTTAGTTTAATACTGTTGATGCGAAAAGACCAAGAGACGCAGAACTTTACGTAATATGACACATTCCGAAGATACCTCCTTAACTCGAAACCATTCCTTTTCAACACTTGTAGACCAAATCAAAAGCCCGTTTTGGTTGGCGCGACCGTCCTGCCTAATTTAACCACAAAGCACTCAACTACTCCGGTGCGACGGATTTTTTATTTTTTTATGGCTTAGATGGTTGGACGAGCTCACAGCCCATCTGGTGTTAAGTGGTTATTGGAGCCCGTAGACATCCACAACGTAAAGATGTAAATGCGCCACCCATCTTGAAATATAAGTTCTAAGGTCTCAAGTATAGTTACAACTGCTGTCCCACCCTTCAAGCCGAAACGCATACTGCTTCACGGCAAAAATAGGCAGGGTGGTGGTACCCACCGGCGCGGACTCAAAAGAGGTCCTACCACCAGTAAAATAGTTATAAATCCAATGTAATGGGAACTTCCACTACATGCTCAACTACATGCGCACTTATCTGCAGGTCTAGACTAAAAATGCTGAATTCTCAATCTAACAGAGACACAGATCGAAAAATCAAATTTAACTAACTATTACTGAGAATGCGCAAATACTTACCTCGTTATATCTAATAACTACATATACTTCCCTACATATACTTAGTACAATAACTATAACAATGTAATTAAATGTTCCACTTCATATTTAAGTGAACTAAATCGAAATCCTTTATTGATTATTCGACTGGATTTTGTATTCATTTGCTCGGACGCTGTGATTGATTCAGTCATAATCAGCTTCTATTCGAAATAGGATATTAATTACTAATATATCCTGTGGATTAAATTTCCACCGTTATCTGAATTTCACACTCCGGGTAACCATTATCTGTGGTATTCGTTCAAACATCACATTTCAATATAATTTTATAACTTTATCTCTTGTTTTGTTGAGTAAAATAAAACAAAAAAAATAACTAGTATAAAATAATGTAAAGTCTATTTATATAATAATAATTTTGGAAATACAAAATGTAACTGGTAAATCTCAAGATTCTCGAGCTCTTTCTTAATATGATAGAAACAGCCTTTGTTCTAAAATGTTCAAGCGGATGACGAAAGAATTTAAAAAGACATTTAAAGTGACTTTTGTGCAATGCAAGATTCTCACTCCTGTTGCCTAATACAATTTTTGTTTTAGTTATATAAATAACTAGTGGACCCCCGGTACCTAGTCGAAATTAGACTATAATTAATTAAAATTTTAAGTTTTGTACACTATTATGATTCTATTGTCAAAGATTATTTATTACACTTCTATAATCATAGATTTCGCCAAGACTACACTTTAGACAAACAATATTTATTTTATTCTCAATTTGAACAAAGACTATAATAAGCCACAAGCCGTACTCGCCCGCTTCGCTAAGCATTTAAAATTAACATTATTATTTATTGTCATTATTATTAGGGAGTCCAACACTCATATAAATATTAGTCTATCCATTAAGTACATGTATTTTCTACATGGATACCAAGTTTCAAGTCAATCGGATGCATGGTTCAGTAGTTTTAACGGAACATCCGTAAAAAACACTGTAGATTTATATATTAGTATAGATATAGACTAGTGGTCCGGCGGTAGTCGAAATTAGGCTATAATTAATTGATATTAAAAGTTTGAACATTATTATGATTCTATTGTCAAATTATATAATCACAGATTTCGTCAAGACTACACTTTAGGCAAATATTAATGAAGACAAACAATATTTAATCTATTCTCAATTTGACTACAGATTATAAGCAATAACAAAAGTTTGACAATATACAAACAATATTTTTGCTTTACGAATTAATATAAGTATAGATAGATGCTTTTAAAGAAACTTAAATTGATACTAATATATAAATCTAGTTTTGTTTTTTACCGATGTTCCGTTATAAGTACTGAACCATGCATCCGATTGACTTGAAACTTGGTATCCATGTAGAAAATACATGTACTTCATGGATAGGCTAATATTTATATGAGTGTTGGAGTCCCTAATAATAATGACAATAAATAATAATGTTAATTTTAAATGCCCAGCGAAGCGGGCGAGTACGGCTAGTCTGAATCTAAAATTATTGTTTTGTGTCTGATTTATAATTTATTAGCCGAAAAGAGTAAACGGCTCAACTAGACATAAGCGATTACCAGACGATCCCTCAGTTTTCTAGTGTTAACGAGTTAATTTACTGGTGGTAGGACCTCTTGGGAGTCCGCACGGGTAGGTACCACCGCCCCGCCTATTTCCGCCGTCAAGCAGTAACACGTTTCGGTTCGAAGGGTGGGGTAGCCGTTGTAACTATACTGAGATCTTAGAACTTATATCTCGAGGTGGGTGGTGCATTTACGTTGTAGATGTCTATGGGCTCCAAGTAACCACTTAACACCAGGTGGGCTGTGAGCTCGTCCATCCATCTAAGCAATAAAAAAAAAATGATTAATAGGTCAAACATAGACGTACTACTTTGTCACGCTATATTGTCGAAGTCTTTAAACTAACTTACACTTAAACTGAAACCTACCCTGCGCGATATTAACAGAGTTAAACGGTACTAATTCGTATCGTAGAGCGATAAGTAAATAATATGAACATTTGTTCTAAAGTAATAACATCATTTGGAAATGTCATACACAACCAAAAATGTTTGCCTGGATTCTCGACTACTTTTCTATAAGTCATGAAACTTATGTGCATAAGATAGTAAATATTAAAAATTAATACATAGAAGAAAAGAGTAGGTTTATAAAAGTGAAGAGAGTAAAAATTTTGATGGTCAGAGTTGAAGATCTAAGTACCTAATTTAAGTACTCATCATAGTCCTGTTTTAGTAGCAGTTATTGTAGTACGAAACAATTTACACTAGAAAACAAAAAAATTGTAGAATTCTAGCCACAAACTAATATTCCTGTACTTAAGTATATAAAAATGAATCGCTGTTCGTTAGTTTCGCTAAAACTCGAGAACGGCTGGACCGATTTGGCTAATTTTGGTCTTGAATATTTGTGGAAGTCCAGAAAAGGTTTAAAAGGTTAAATAAATATGAAAATGCTCGGAATTAAATAAAAATAGCAATTTTGTTTTCCCTTTGATGTGTCCCCCGTCGGACGGATTCTTTTTGTTTGTTTTAAGTTTATTTTATACAAAATTTTAGGTCTTTTATTTATCGATTGAGGCACTACGAAGTCTGCCGGGTCAGCTAGTCCTGTATAAAATATCCTAACGATATTTTCAAGTATACAATACTACATTGTGTTTTTTATCATTTGCGAAATAGGCATACTAGTTCTCGGGTCACATGGTCATTACGCAATCACTGGACCCTGTAGACACAACAACGTAAGTTACAAATAAAATATACTGAGACCTTAGAACTTATATCTCAAGGTGGGTGGCGCATTTACGTTGTAGATGTCTATGGGCTCCAGTAACCACTTAACACCAGGTGGGCTGTGAGCTCGTCCAACCATCTAAGCAATAAAAAAATAAAAAAAAAGTGCTCTCGCCCATTTGACATCGGATTAAAGTATCAATACCATGAGAAGAGAATCTTATCAGTAAAACTGCTAATAGTGCTTAGGTTATTTTGATTTTAATATCAAAATAACCTAAGCACTATTAGCAGTTTTTTATAAATACGTAATTTTATCTTATATCTATAGAAGAAAATCAACGAAGAAAAGAAATTTTATTTATTAGTTTTTTACGAGAAAATATTAATAAAATGCCACTGTAATATTGTATTTATTATTATTTAGTTGGGTCGACGAGCTACAGCCCTCCTGGTGTTTACTGGTTACTGGAGCCCGTAGATATCAACAAGGTAAATGCGCCACCCATCTTGAGATATAAGTTCTAAGGTCTCAAGTATAGTTAGAACGGCTGTCCCGCCTTTCAAACCGAAACGCATTGCTGCTTCACGTCAGCAATAGGCAGGGTGGTGGTACCTACCCGCGCGGATTCACAAGAGGTCCTACCACCAGTTTCTTTAAGCATTTAACATAGGCTAACTCTGGGTCTGCATAGCGTGATAATTTAGAAAAAAATCATAACGGAATTAGGCTCGCCTTTATACTTCCGTTTAATGTATCATTTACTGGGAATTTTTTTTATCGAAAAATCACAACAGAGGCCAGAAAAATAATAATTAAATTCGCTTAACTAACCGAATTACTTGATGTTTATCTAGTGTGTGATTTGATTTCGTTAAACTAAGATTTTCGTTGGAGTTCATAGACAACATGATATAGCCACCCACCTTGTTTAATACAACGTAATGCTTAAGTCTCAATTGTAATGCACACGTTGTGATTCTTACTTTATTTACACAAAATAACTAACAATTTTCATATTTTGCTTAAAATTCATACCCGGATTTTTTATTTATTGCCCTTGTAGGTAGACGAGCATGCGGCCCACCTGATGGTGAGTGGTTACCGTCGCCCATGGACTTCAGCAATGCCAGGGGCAGAGCCAAGCCGCTGCCTACCGTTTTATGTTGTTAACAATTGCTTTTTGTTTTTACCTGTTTTTGAGGTAACATTTTTAGCAAATACCTGACCTGTGACCGTTTATAAATGTTTCATATTAGTGTTCACCTTCTAGGTACAATTATTTTAACAGATAAACGATTGTTTGTTAAGCTTTATTAAATATAAGATAGTATGATGAACGCTAAGCAAAACACAGCCTGTGATTAGTAGTTAGAGTAAGAATACTCGCCATAAATTCCAGATAAAGTTCAACCCTGATTAATTTTGTGTTTACAAGTTATACAGTTAATTGGACTTCAAAACTCAGAAACTTACGTGAAAAACACAAACTTTTTTTCTTTTAATTATCAATATTGTTACATTGCCATGTCAAAGGAACATTACTCAACTAACAGTTCGTTTCAGAAAGGTTGATAGAATCGTACTCTAAAACAAAATAATCATTACGGAAAACATATTATAAAAATAACTATTCATTTTCAGAAATGAATTACGAATCTCGCACCAAAATATCGCTTAAACATAGCAAAAACAAACTTTCACAGGAACGTGGAACTCTCAAACATAGATATACTAGTATATAAATCAAAACTAAATAGTTTAGATTCGCTTTTGAACAGGAATACATAAAATGATAGGTACGTTACATATTCTTCGGTTTTAAAAATCAGTTCGTATACATACTTGGGATATTCATGATTGGAATGTGCCTTTTTCGCGTATTGATTAACGTGTTCATTATAATAATTATGTTTAATTGATTTAAGATTAACTATCACAAAAAGTCACTGCACACGTACGAAATCACTTAAGAAGAGCGGAGCGTGCAATGGACCGCTTGGCACGGCAGCCGTAGCTACTCTGTTCGAGGGACGCGGCCCACACGAAGTCAAGAATCACATTGTCTTGAAAGAAAAGATGAAAGAAAAGTGGCATCTCGCAGTGGAAGGGAGTCACTATTGGGGTTGAAAAATAATAGTGGTTATTGTGTAAGCCGAAGGGTCAAATTGGCAGATGCTACGACTGTGTGGGAAAGGCGGGCGTGTATGAGCTCCACGATGACTACGGCTCGATATGCAGTGGGTGGCTGAGAAAAACATAATCCGTATTGTGCGTTGATTTAATAAGATGCAGTTCTTTGAAAATGTTTCCGTGCCAACTAGTTATGGTTATAAATGTTAAAAATAAGTTTGGAAAAGTTTTTTTGATAAATTAATTAATTATCTTTTTATTTTTATAGGCATCAAATATAATACGAACGCATAAGTATTAATTTAAAACTATACCTAAGTTTAAAAAAATCAGTTATGCTGTTTTGAGTACACTTCTCTGTCGATCCTTTTATTTTATTTTAGTATGAAACTGTATGAAATGTAACTGCATAGGACTGAACTTTATCAAATGCCTTCTTAATTACACTGGCCCTAATATCTTTCCTATTAGTACAAACTAATATTGACTCTTTTAATACTGGTTGTAAGGAATCCCCCTGACCATTATTAACACATAGTCAGAGGGATTCCTTGGGAGGACCTCTTGTGAGTCCGCACGGATATGTACCACCACCCTTCATATTTCTGCCGTGAAGCAGTAATGCGTTTCGGTTTGAAGAGCGAGGCAGCCGTTGTAACTATAACTGAGACCTTAGAACTTATATCTCGAGGTGGGTGGCGCATATACGTTGTAGATGTCTATGGGCTCCAGTAACCATTTAACACCAGGTGGGCTGTGAACTCGTCCACCCATCTAAGCAATAATCTTGTATCTTCTTCTTCTATGTATATAAAAAGGAATTGCTGTTCGTTAGTCTCGCTAAAACTCGAAAACGGCTGGACCGATTTGGCTAATTTTGGTCTTGAATTACTTGTAGAAGTCCAGAGAAGGTTTAAACGGTAGATAAATATGAAAATACCCGGAATTAAAAAAAACAACAATTTCGTTTTTCCTTTGACGTGTCCCCCGTCGGACGGATATCTTTTGTTTGTTTTAAGTTTATTTTATACAAAAGTTTTAGGTCTTTTATTTATCGATTGAGGCACTACGAAATCTGCCGGGTCAGCTAGTAAAAAAAAATAAAAAAAAAAACATGAAATATCGCGAATGGAGAATTACAGCTTCAGTGTTTTCATAACGTACTCGTAGTTAAAGTTCAACTGACGCTCAGGGTATTCGCTGTTTGAATTCACTTTAATTCATCGCTTTACGGAAAATGGAGTTTCTAAAACTAAATTATATTTATTTACATTAGAATTAATAAAACTTTACAAACTTTCTACAATTTTTCGAGTGAAAATAATTAATGCTATCATTTTACCAAGCACATTAGTGGGATTATGCTCATGAGTGATTTCAAAGCTTTGAGATTTTAAGTTCATTCAAGACCACGCTCGAAGGATTTGTCTGTTCTGTAATCGATTTAAAGTAACTTCCTGATGAGCTTTTAGAGACTTCAAAGTACGTAGCTCACAGGCTATTGCACGAAAATGCAGAAGGACTTTTGGAAGACTTTGGAAGGAACTTTTGTTACACATTTAGTTCGTGATAAACATATTTTGCTCTGTACAGCGGACGAGCTCACGGGTCACCTAGTATTAAGTTACTGAAGGTACCGTTTATTTTTTTTTACCCGTGGAAGTCAATCGTGAGTTACTTATAGAAGTTAGAAAATTTAAACCCACTTGTGGGATTTGAGTACCAGCATAGTTGCATAGTTCGATACGAATGCACCGAGCGCTTTGGTCTTAATGCCTTTTTTTGCGTATCTAATCGTTGGTAGTCTAACGGACTATTCCATTACTGGTGGTAGGACCTCTTGTGAGTCCGCGCGGGTGGGTGCCACCGCCCTGCCTATTTCTGCCGTGAAGCAGTAATGCGTTTCGGTTCGAAGGGTGGGGCAGCCGTTGTAACTATACTTGAGACCTTAGAACTTATATCTCAAGGTAGGTGGCGCATTTGCGTTGTAGATGTCTATGGGCGCCACTTAACACCAGGTGGGCTGTGAGCTCGTCCACCCAACTAAGCAATAAAAAAACATATTGCAATTGCATTGTTTGCATCGCTAACATT
Organism: Bombyx mori; assembly: GCF_030269925.1. NCBI lineage: Eukaryota > Metazoa > Arthropoda > Insecta > Lepidoptera > Bombycidae > Bombyx > Bombyx mori. The sequence goes on along the minus strand of NC_085107.1, from coordinate 1,437,309 downwards.
ATGCCTAGAAGGAGCAGTTCCTCGTTGAATGTACCAACGGATTGGAGTCGTGTCCTACTTAGGATATTCGATAAGAAACTGAGTGGTTTTTGTCTATTGGCTAGGTTGCACGTCGAACTCTTCGTCGTATTCGACGAGAACAGTCACTGGTGCTTAGAGAGTCTAAAGCATCGAGAATACCCTTTGGACATATACATATACTGATATTCACAAATGAGGTGATGTATTTATACTAATATATAAAATATATTTATTTATATGTATAGATAAGTGAAGGGAATTTCATACTCCCTCATCGGCACAATTTTCGTAAAAGGGGGTACCAAGTTTTTGCTTTACGTATTAATAAATATATAGATGCTTTTAGAAAGAAGAGACGTATATTGACATCTATACTAAATCTATACTAATATATAACTCTATAGTGGTGTTTACGGATGTGCCATTATAACTACTGAACCGTGCATCCGATTGACTTGAAACTTGGTATCCATGTAGGAAATACATGTACTTAATGGATAGGCTAATATTTATTTGAGTGTTGGACTCCCTACACCAGTTGCGGGGGCGTTAATAATGAGAATCGTTGTGGGGGTGAGAAATAACAACGTTAATTTTAAATGCCCAGCGAAGCGGACGGGTACAGCTAGTTGCTTATGAGAGTTATTGTTTCACCTCTATTAACACGTATATAAATGAGAATCGGAACATGAAATAAAAATATTGGGTTAATTTCTGAGACAGTTAGTTCTCTTTCGTCAAATCTCTAGGTGTTGCTTTTGTTAATAACAAAAAAAAATTGGATGTCTCTCTATTCTTAATATTGAGATTTATCTTTATCTCAAAATGGAGATTTAAGTTGCGATGTGAAGTGGTTATCCGCTTAACAGAAAGTGCGCCGTGAGCTCTTTCACCCTTCTAACCAATAAAAAGAAATCCCTTCAAACCAAAAATACTAATTTATACCTAATACATTCGAATAACATTACTGTTATTCTTTTTCTTCTTTTTTTTTCTTTTTATTGATGCACAAAACAAGTTACAACCATAGAAATTATAAGCTTAAATGTTTAACATAACAATCTGGATTGCAATTCAAGACAGGTGCATACAGAAAAAAAATTAAGAACTGAACCGATGCCTAAATACCGTGTATACATACACACATACGCGCACACACACACACACACACACACACAAACACACACACACAACCGCACGCGCGCACACTCACACACATATGTAAGTTACAATCTGATTAAATTAAATCTATCATTAACTGGACAATATTAATTATTTGAGAATATGTCTAACTAATTTACAATATTTATAAAAAATATTCTCAAATATATCAAGATCAGTGTTGCTACTTACTTGCCAACTCATTATATTGTCGTGCCATTACTAACAAATAAATAAAATAAATTTGGGCCCAGTATAACAATACCATTTCTTTTGCGGTGGGTTTCTTAAAAGACAACTCGGGAATTATTTACAGAATGGGCAACAGAAATCTCTGAATGTACAAATTACAGAAAATCGCAATCTCGTTCAACGGCCCCACTGATGGTGAGTGGTCACCGTCCCTCGCGGATGTCAGCAATACCAAAGCTAGATCCAAAGCGCTGTCTACGGATTTTTCTACTTTTTGTATTTTGGACAGTGTGTTATATCGGGTACAGTAAATTGCTTTGGCGAATTAATTGTTTGACATGACCCATCATCGCCTTTTCAACGTCGCATCACCCGTCATCGAAGCAGAATTCATCACTGTGAAACCGCTGAGCTCATTCACAGTACGTTTTAAAGAATTCTTGTAGCCACGTACCACCTTTCTTTGTAATGAACGCCACGATGCTTATTTACTGGTGGTAGGACCTCGTGTGAGTCCGCACGGGTAGGTACCACCACTCCGCCTATTTCTGCCGTGAAGCAGTAATGCGTTTCGGCTTGAAGGGTGGGGCAGCCGTTGTAACTACACTGAGACCTTAGAACTTATATCTCAAGGCGGTTTTTTTTTTGCTTAGATGAATGGACGAGCTCACAGCTCACTTGGTGTTAAGCGGTTACTGGAGCCCATAGACATCTACTACGTAAATGCGCCACCCACCTTGAGATATAAGTTCTAAGATCTCAGTATAGTTACAACGGCTGCCCCAGCCTTCAAACCGAAACGCATTACTGCTTCACGGCAGAAATAGGCAGGGTGGTGGTACCTACCCGCGCGGACTCACAAGCGGTCCTACCACCAGTAATTACGCAAATTATAATTTTGCGGGTTTCATTTTTATTATACGATGTTGTTCCTTCACCGTGGAAGTCAATCGTGAACATTTGTTGGGTACGTAGTTCATTAGAAAAATTTGTACCCGCCTGGGATTCGAACATCGGTGCATCGCTCAACGCGAATGCACCGGACGTCTTATCCCTTAGGCCACGATGATTCCAAAATGGCGCATTACGGTTGTAAATGTCTATGGGCTCCAGTAACCACTTAACACCAGGTGGGCTGTGAGCACGTCCACCCATCTAAGCAATAAAAAAATGCCGTTGCCCATTCAGCCTCTGTAACTACATATACTGAGACCTTACAACTTATATCTCAAGGTGGGTGGCGGCATTTACGTTGTAGATGTGCTCCGGTAACCACTTAACACCAGCTGGGCCGTTAGATCTAAGCAACAATAAAAAAAAACTAATGAAACATCGTTAAGCAGAGAGTATCATTTGATTTTAAATTAAAATTATGCCTCTAATGGTGACGTGCGGCTGGGCCCTCTCTTGTAACCTGGTATCCTCGGATCGGTACGTTGCCTTTGAATCAACAGGTCGCAACTTCGAGATGAGGAAATTTTACTTGTCTCTTTTTATTTATTACTAGCTTTAGCCCGCGACTTCGTCCGCGTGGAATAGTTCACAAATAATACTTTATTTTAGAACAAATTTGTTTAACATAAAAAATGTTATAGTGAGCCTACCTTAATATATAGACATATGCTGTCGCGGACTTTATCGTTTCCGCAGCGCACCCAGTGGAAGCTCTCAAAAGGGATTAAAACCACGATTTTGAAACATTCTTTATTGGTGCTTCGCTTGTATTAGTCTTAGCGTAATGTTTTATAGCCTATAGCCTTCCTCGATAAATGGGCTATCTAACACTGAAATAATTTTTGAAATCGGACCAGTAGTAGTTCCTGAGATTAGCGCGTTCAAACAAACAAACTCTTCAGCTTTATAATATTAGTGTAGATTTGAGATCGAACGCTATTTTTGTTGGCTCCTCTAGTTTTGGAGCAGCTTTCAGCTATCTGCTACCGAGGCCGTAACCTGAATCAGATACAAGCTTTAACTAAAAACATTATGCATTACTAAACTAAGCTATGACCTTAACATAAAAGCATTTTACGTTTACTACCCGCGTTCCCTCGAGGCAGTTCATCCTGTGCGTCACTACATTTTTATAACGGTGTTACATTGTGAGCGATGCAAAAAACATTACTTCTATAAAATAAAAATAAATTAACATTTTTTTTCTGCCGCGTCCGGTATTGTCCCTGGTAATAGTCGTGACAGGCGATACTCGAGTACCTTGCACAAGGAGACGGCAAGTCGTGAGAGACAGCGCTTTTCTCTTTCCGTACCAATTCTTCAACATCGAGCTGGAGGTTGGGATAGGGATCTCGTCTGATCCTTGGCTCCCTAAGTGTTTGGAGTCTCCTTCTAGTTCTGGTTATATCCCCTGTGTCTCGAGGACCAGCAAAGGAGATAAAAAACGACGTATAAGCTACTCTAAGCACGTCGTGAGAAACAGCAACCGTTGAGGGATGACGGTCCACCCCGCCCACGCTAATTCTTATCTGAGAGACCCGGCGATCGGGTCACCAATGACCACCGGTTGAGTGTCCAGATATGGCCTCAGCGCGTATCATTTTCCCCACATCGTATCTCGGATACCTCTTATCCTATCCGAGTTTCGGACGACGATTGCTAAGCCCCAGAAGATTTTATTAGGTCCAACTGCGACCTGACTCGTCTACCGCTCCCAACGCGTGGGTCGAAGTTCTTTTTTTTTCTGAATTGGGTGGACAATCTCACAGCCCACCTAGTGTTAAGGGGTTACTGGAGCCCATAGACATCTACAACGTAAATGCGCCACCCACCTTGAGATATAAGTTCTAAGGTCTCAAGTATAGTTACAACGGCTGCCCCACCCTTCAAACTATTCGGCAATTTTCCTACTTTTAAAAAAACCCGAGTCAGGAGTAACATAAACTTACCTTGGTTTTGGGGCTAGACAAAAAAATTTGTCGGCACTTTATATTTTAACTTTTGATACAGTAGTAGATTTAGTAAGAGTACAACTTGGGAAGTGAGATTGAAGCTTCATTTGAAATAACGATAACGCGATCCGATCTAAAGCTTGTTACTGGTCCACAGATGTGCTGTGTAACGGTAGACAGCTTGGTTATTGCTGAAGTCCATGGGCGACGGTAACCAATCACCATGAGGTGGTTCGTACACTCGTCTGCCTATTAAGGCAATAAAAAAAAGCTGGTATTGACAAGACACTGGTATTATCCTGTGTAGGGTAGCAACCAAAATATTATATGCGCGACCATGAACAATAAAATTTAAAACGGTCGAAACAGTTGAAGAATCAGCCGAATGCCTCATATGAGAAATAAATAATGCAAGCTTTTAAAATAAATAGCCATATTATTATGACAATACCAAACGATTCAATTGTTAATCCTGTGTTAGGGTATACGGTTTAAAAATTAATTAAACAAAAACAGGAAACGATGACTTCATAAAGACTATTCTCCTCGTTAATGTAATTAAAATAGCCACTTACCATTGGCACAGCCTTCATTGTGGTCCGATGTTCCGTTATTCATTTTTCGATTTAAGTACAATATTATTAAAAGTACAAGTTTCACCTTAAGAATAAAATAGATTAGTAAATTAACAAAATTCAATTATAATAAACGAATATTGTTTGACTATAAGAATTCGTTCGACAAAGTTCGAAAGGGACTCGGAGATGTGAGCTAGACTCGGAGTAGACAAGACAGCCCTACCGCTCCGTGCCACACGGCTAACTAGACGAGAGCCGGACTTTCTGTGCGTCGTGATACCGTCCGGCGTCGGCTGCGCGCTGACTGATCATTTTCTAACTATCCACCTCATCAAAACTATATAGAAATTATAAATATGCATAATTTCAAACTTACGCTTTTTGGCGATATTAATAAAATGACATACCATTCACAACGCAATTACAACCAGTCACAGCCTAACACGAAGTAGATCCCTTTAGCCAGGTCTCGAGAAGGATTTCGTTCCAGAGTTTAACTTCTTTTTCTTTTATTGCTTTGATGGGTGGACGAGCTTACAGCCCACCTGGTGTAAAATGGTTACTGGAACCCATAGAGATCTACAACGTAAATGCGCCACCCACCTTGAGACATAAGTTCTTCACGGCAGAAATAAGCAGGGTGGTGGTACCTACCCGCACGGACTCTCAAGAGGTTCTACCACCAGGAAGCATGACTTCAGACGTGATTCGCTTTATTTTATTACAAGTGCGTCTACTCACTATACATGTTTATAACCAACAGTAGCTTCGTAACAAGGAGGCAGACTTCGTTTAAAAAAAATAATATCACAATAGTACGAGTAGGTAAGAATAAATGAGAATTTAGTAGAACTACTTAAGTATTATGCTAAACCTTATTTACTTTTGTTAACGACAGGGTTATACCAAACGAAGTTTTCGGACCCGTAAAATTGTATTATAATAATTGTAAACATTCCTTTAAATACATTGTTCTTATACCAAATACTGTGGTTACGTATTAACGGGAGGGTAGTTTATAAAAAAAACGCTGTCAACCTTAAGATCACTCCCCACCGAGACCGAAGGTCGCGCCATTAGGTCAGCGTTGTCCGTGCTTAGGTTAGCTTGCCAGTGCTGCTCGAAGTCTGCAGTGAGCCGGCTGCGATGGACCTATTGAGGCTGCGATGCTGGCTTGCTGTGGGATGACTGTTGATCACTTGTTTTTAATTGTGAGAGTGCGGGAGCTATGTTAGTCGATGTTGATGCTGTAGCTGAAGAAGTTGTTGTAATTGTTTCGTCTATGGTCACCAGTTTCAGAGGTTTAACGAAAAAGGGAAGATATTCCATCGACCTGGTGATATTGCTCGGTAGACCGACGAACCGAATGTTGTAATTTGGCACTTGTAACTATGCAAACCTATCTTGAAAATGTCGTAAGCGAGTTTCAAACGTCTGTCAAATATCTTGTGTTTTATGATGGCTACCCGCCACACATTTATGATGTATACAATATGTTGCTGTCCTTCTCTGAGGTGAAGGACGAAATAAAAAAAAATCTAACTTGTGTAAAATAAAATATCAGAAAAGTAAGTACATTATTTTAGGTCTTTATTTAATCAATCATATTAAAGAGACCGGTATAACACATTATAACTAATGAATTAATCATTTAATGTATCGTCTCTGGTGTACATGATTAGTTTTGATATAAAAAAAACATAAATTGAAAAAATAAACAAGTTTTAATAGAAAGAAACATATAGTAAATCGCACTGAAAAATAATGAAACATTGTTTTATTACAATTTAGAATTGGTTTATTAACATAACAAAATTATTAATTGACCAACATACTACGCATGCCCCCTGGGCGCGGGGACCTCTTAGGAGGATTGGCCTCCGGCTCAAGAAAAAAGGGGTTATCTTATGATGCAGGGCGTCTGGCAAATGTTACCTTTCTGTAGCGATTTCAGGAATTTTAAAATTACCACATCGATTAGTATTTGTAATTAGTTTAAGAACTGAAGAACATATTTTTGGTTTTTATAGGGGCCGTCCACATCCTCTTCGACCGGGCATCGGAAAACGGGTTCCCCGCGCTAAAGAAAAAGGGTAGTCCACGTCGAAAATTATTTTTATATCATGCGATCTACGATATTTTTTTAAATTATTAAAATCTTTTTTGGAAGAAAAAACAAACACTAAAATACAAAATTTTTTATTTGTACACTGGTATTTACCATTCTACAAGCTACAATACCTATTGTGCTCTACTCGGAGTGTTTTGAATATAATTTTAACAAACTTATTCTTCAAGTTTTGAACAACACCTGCGTTAGCTTGTAAGGCATTCATAAATAGGAATCGAACAATAGCAACAGGAAAACATTGTGTAAAAGGCCCACTTAATGTACTTAAAGTTCTTTTACACTTGAAAAGAACTTCAAGCTAGCTTTCGTTGAATAAGTCTTACGTGGGCCGCTAGGTAGAAAAGCATACAACTCGCGTGATTGTGGTGGTTATCGTCGTTTGTCGTTAGCAACCCGTTACCTAAACGGAAAATAAGGCGCTGAAAATGTCTGACATTTTCTCAGAGGTCTACTTTAAAGTTGTAACGCGATTTACTTGTCGATCGATAGGTGACAGTGAGTAGCCGTGAATCGAAAAACGCGAATTGACGACGAATGATGCTTCGGGTAATGATGATAAGTTCTAACGTCACCCCTAGCCATTTAGATCAAAAAGTCCTATGCTAAACGTTAAATCAGAAACTCTGAATTATGGCATAACCTAAGCGTTATAAAGATTTTCAACTAAAACACCTATGTGATTTTATTTCATACGTATATGTATGCCTCTATGTATGTATGCGTTTCATTTTAAAGTTTAGATTTTTATTTAATTTGCTGTATGTATCTTCTTTTAACGTATGTTATTAACAGATATATTTTAAATTATACTAATTACTATTGGTAAAATAAAATTTGTAATTATGTGAAGCAAATAAAATTTGAAAGAAAGCGATATCCTTCAAAAAAATATCGTATTGTATTATATGCAATCTATCCTAAATTTGTAGCTATTTTATAAGCCTTTGAATAAATTTCTATGAATTTAAGATAATAAAGAGGTGAACTATTTGATCTCTTTGAAACCCAAAGCTTTGGTGTCCTAAGTCCGTAGCTAAGCCCAACACCCAAAGCGATTAAAAGAAACAATCGCCTATTTTTCTTTCATAATATATTCGTGTCCAGAAATATAGAAAATACAAACATAAATTCATACGATATTACGTGACTGGTATATAAATAACTTTACATCAATAATATAAATTAACATATTAGTGAATATAAAATGCTAATCGTTGGTAAGTGCATCCCTTCAGAAAGTCGACATTCACTTCACTTTTAAAATGCTCAAAATAGTTTAGCAAATAAAAAATATCGGTTTAAAAAATTTAATTTTTAATGCCTAAATTGGTATATTCACGGCCCATCTGATGTTAAGTGACCACCTGAAGCTGTTGATAACAATACCCTCTCATTCATAAATTCATAATCATAATGGATTGAAAAGTTTTCCCCTCGTAACATCAACGTAGACTCCAAAACTTATATAATGGTTGATCGGGGCCCATGGTCTCAAACAAAAAAAAATTTAATTCCGTTTACTATGAAGATAAATACAATGTCAGTACGAGCTATGGCTAGGACTCTATCGATTCGGGTAGGAAGTTAAGCCGATTACATTTTATTGCACAAAGCCTGGACACGACAGCAACATAATTGACGGTAAGTGGACACCAACAATGGAACCATGTCTTATACATTGTTTCTGCACCGTTGCATCGTTCCCATTGTAAGATACTCAAAATAAAACTCGGTTTTGCCGTATTAGGATCTAAGGGTGTGATAATAGAGCTTTTTTTTTGTCGGCAGTGGATCGCGACCTTTTTTCCAAGTTCAATTTTGACATAACACTTGGCATAGCGATCGGACAGGCGGGCGGGCCCAGGTCCGACACATCATCCTACTGCACCACCACAAATAGTGATAGATTCGGCAATCCAACCCACTGTTAATTGCGAACTTTTATGGTGGCAGTTGGCATTAAATACGGGAACCCGTAGTCCTCTCAGCCACCGTCCCACGACACCAGGCACAAAGTCTGATTGTATTATGTGTCGTAAGTAAGTCACGATATAGATATTAGTGTCGGTTTGCCTTTGATTGATTCAGTTCGGTTCGGATATTCATTTAACTATACAAAGCATTAAGCGGTAGGCAGCGGCTTGGCTCTGCCCCTAGCATTGCTGAAGTCCATGGGTGACAACTCACCATCAGGTGGGCCGTGTGCTCGTCTGCCTATAAGGGCAATAAATAAAAAAAGATAAAATAAAGCACATACTACTTGTCTCATGATGGGTGATGCTATTCGTATTGTCAATAAATTCCGGTAGCCACTGAATATTAGGTAAGCTGTGCGGAAACACGAGCCCGCTTATTGTCCGCGTTGATTTTCCTTTAATTCATAGTCCTTTGTTTCTATGTAGCTGCCGCATATAATTATGTCCAATCAAAGCTTTCAAATCATTACGTAAATAAGCGTTGCCGTTCAACTGGTTACTCTGGAGACGGACTTCTGCCGCGCATGCCGCCCAGCTTGTGATGCTGCTGTAAGCGTCCTGATGCCATCATAAAGGAAGCCGCTCGCGCAAAACACAATTTAATTTAATTGAATTGATTCAAACTCGCTTCTAAACTGTTTCACAATTACTCGTACAACTTCATATCGGTGAATTAAAAATATTTGCAATTTAAAACGCGGTCTCTGTAATTCGGTTTGTAACAAATTAAGTTGAAACTAACGTATTCACGCCGCGCGTCCTGCAATTCGATTGGTGTCAATAATGCCTACGATTTAGGTCATCAATTAATACCATAATACCTATATTATTATATTATAAAAAAATTAATTGTCTTTGTAGACAGACGAGCGTACGGCTCACCTGATGGTAAGTGGTTACCGTCACTTATGGGCGTCAATAATGCCAGAGGCACAGCCAAGTCGCTCCCTACCATTGAGTACCAAGCCTCGGTTGAAGAAGCACATGTCATAGCTCTCGGGAAGCACCGTTGAGCAATGAGCTCCCCTCATTCCATAGTCGGATGGTATGCGGTAGAAAAGGTAGGAAGCGGACTGTCGATGAACGCAGCGGTTCCAGATATTATGGATGAACTCTGCACCGGTGGTGAGAGGTGTAGATGGATAAATAATCTATAAGTTTACCCACAATAATATGTACATATTTTTTTCGACATGTGATGCGTAGAGAGATCATGCATGTGACTAGGAGATGTAAGGAAATGGTAGTGCAAGGTAGAGGGAGAAGAGGTCGACCGAAGAAGACATGGATGGAGTGTGTGAATGACAATATGAGAGAGAGATGAGTTAGTGTCGGGATGACGGCTGAAAGAATGGAGTAGAAAAATTCGCTGTGCCGACCCCACCTAGTGGGATAAGGCGGAGAAAAAGAAGAATTATATCTACATATTTATGTCCACTCGTTGTGGCCCAAATTAATTTGCTCTGAGTACTGCAGAGCATATAATATATTTGTGTGGCCCCGAAATAAACATAAGCGCCACTACTCTCCTTCGACGTAGATTGCCTATTGTTCATCTCTGCTCTGCAAGTAGTTAGTTCATGTGTAGTACGAGTGCTGCCTAGGGTGCAGCAGTAGCACGGTACATGTAGTGGCGCTAAATCACTTCCACGGGGTAGCTACAGACAGAATTGGTATTAGTAGTGTTGTTAGTAGTAGAATTGTTAGTAGTAGTATTGGTAGTAGTAGTGTTGGTAGTAGTAGTATTAGTAATAGTAGTATTGGTAGTCGTAGTATTGGTAGTAGTAGTGTTGGTAGTAGTAGTATTGGTATTAGTAGTGTTGGTAGTAGTAGTATTGGTAGTAGTAGTATTGGTAGTCGTAGTATTGGTAGTAATAGTATTGGTAGTAGTAGTGTTGGTAGTAGTAGTATTGGTAGTCGTAGTATTGGTAGTCGTAGTATTGGTAGTAGTAGTGTTGGTAGTAGTAGTATTAGTAGTATGACAGAATTAGTATTAGTAGTATATACATATCTTTTTTTTTTGCTGAGATAGGTGGACGAGCTCACAGCCCACCTAGTGTTAAGTGGTTACTGGAGCTCATAGACATCTACAACGTAAATGCGCCACCTACCTTGAGATATAAGTTCTAAGGTCTCAGTATAGTTACAACGGCATCTTGGGCATTTATGTTCTATAGGTAACTAGAACTATATGCTTATTGGACCGTTAGGCAGTCGTCCATTTTTGTATCAAGCTTTGACACATAACAATATACTTCGTTCTCATGTTCATTCTTTATTGCTTAGACTGGTGGAACCCACCTGTGCTATGTAGTTGCCGTAGCCCATAGAGGTCAACAATGTAAATGTCGTCACCCACCTTGAGACATGAGTTTTAAGTCTCAGTGTTATATAGTACAATGGGTGGCCCACTCTTCGAACCGAAACACATTACCACTTCGCCAGAAATAGAGGCGGCAGTCGTACCAACCCGTGCGCATGAGGCTGATGTCTGAGTGATAATTGAACTCAGATGATTACTTAAACCACATTTCAAACAGTTTTCTACATTCCAACAGGTTCTCTGAACACTTGCAAGGGAGACTCAAATTGAGCTCATGTCAACACAGCACCGTTAACAACAACAATTTATAGAGAAATTATAGGAAAAACCCTGAAACCCTTCCTATGAGTGGAAAATTATAATTAAAAAAATAAATAATAGTTTAAAAAAACTAACAAATTACGTTTTTATAGAAAATCCAACTTAGTTGAATTTAAATTTTTTCATTATATTTTTTAATTATGGACTGTCATCGGTCCTTAATAAGTATAACAAATTTCGAGTTAATCCGACTTTTTGAAGGGGTTCAAAATCATGTTCAAAGATTCCTTTACATACTAACATACATATGTCTGAAGCTAATAAAAGCGTATTAAAAAATTGGGATGATATGTTAGTATCGTGAACAAATTAATATAACTCAGATTTAGATGACAATTCAGAAAATGTAGAAGTCTTAATGTTTAAAAAACGCGGCATACGCGGCAAAAAATAAGTATTTATTTATCCCCACTTATTTTTTGGTAGCTTTTAAACATAGGATCTACTGTTTTACTGTATTTTTTTGTTTCTTTGTAGTGTTGTAATATTTATTTACTATATTTGATAATTTTTTCCCGCGTTTATTGAATTAAACCAAATCACTTTTGATCTATCAAAATTAGTCATTACGGAAACAAATTTTATTTGGAGAACGCTTCTCCCCGGACTTTTGTTGTTTCCAATACCGACATCTATTGTAGCTCGCATATAACGTGCAGACACGGAAACCAGACTGAAATTTCATGATATTGCAAAGGAAAATGCAAGATGGCGCAAGGAAAATCCACTGCTTGTCTAAAATAGCGCCATCTCTCTGTGGAACGTGAAATTATTTTGTCAGAAATTAAATTAAGGTAAATTTGGGTTTCATTGGTTTGAGCAGGTATTAACATATAAAATACTATCTGGCTCCGCTTCGCCGGGCATTTACAATTTACATTATTATTTCTCACCCCCACAAAGATTTTTATCATCAATGCCCCCGCAACTCGTGTAGGGAGTCCAACACTCATATAAATATTAGCCTATCAATTACGTACATGTATTTTCTACATGGATACCAAGTTTCAAGTCAATCGGATGCATGGTTCAGTAGTTTTAACGGAACATCCGTAAAAACCACTGTAGATTTATATATTAGTATATATTAGATACTGTATTATTAACAGTACAGTACATAGTTATAGGTGGGCGTATTCTAAGACCCACGCGACACCATAGGTATCATTCAACATTCTGTCATTCTGGAAAATTGAAATGCATTGCGTGAACTTGTAGTCAATTTAGTTGATTGTCCAAGGCTTTGATTGACCTGATTGTGCCGTTTGCGACCGCTCGCTTTCTCTGTTGGCATCAGAAACCATATAACGCTAAGCTGGCCGCTAATTGGTTCAAAAATGATTTTTTTTATTGCTTAGATGGGTGGACGAGCTCACAGCTCACCTGGTGTTAAGTGGTTACTGGAGCCCATATACATCTACAACGTAAATGCGCCACCCACCTTGAGATATAAGTTCTAAGGTATCTGTATAGTTACAACGGCTGCCCTACCCTTCAAACCGAAATGCATTACTACTGTTTCACGGCAGAAATAGGAAGGGTGGTGGTACCTAGTCACGCGGACTCACAAGAGGTCCTACCACCAGTAAAAACACAAAAACAATTGGAGCAAAAACAATATCGCTGTTGTCCTCAAATTATTACTCGGATGTAAGTGGCATCCACGTGTTATTTGCTACTAGTCAAACCCATCTCGCTCTGCTGGCTTATCTTTCATTTAACTTTGATCCGATCACTGCCAAGCTTTACAGGATAACTAGCTAGACTAATGCGAAGAGTCTCCGAAAATTTCATCGAAAACTCGATATGCGGAACATACACACAGCGACTTTTATATACATATTATTTATAAATGTATAGTGGAATTTGAACGTTAATCTTGACATAGTTTTTGGGATTTCAATTAGAATTCTGGGCGTATATAATATTTTTTTGTAGTTAATAAATTATCCTATAACTCCCTGTTCATTGGCAGTCAACTATATTGTAATGATGTGATGACGGTGATGAGTCAGTGAATGTGCTGTAGAATTGCAAGGCCTTGCCGTTTAATCAGGAGCGTTGACCCGATCCTGTCGACCAAATGGTAAACAGTCGACGTCGCCCTAAGCACGTCATTACGGATCCTCTCGATCCATTAACGGTGCTTTTAGTTTTAGGTACCTCAAGCACCGGTCACCGTCCTCGCCAAGCCCGTCGCTTGCGACGAAGGGCTCGACGAGTAAATTAACCGATAGACAAAGCCCACTGAGTTTCTCGCCGGATCTTCTCAGTGGGTCGCGTTTCCGATCCGGTGGTAGAACTTCTGCGAAGTACTGCTCTTGCTAGGGCCAGTGTTCGCAACACACCTGGTTTGAGCCCCGTGAGCTCACCTACACGTCAAGGAGAAGCTGAAATAGCCTCTCAAGGCTATCAGCATCTGTAGGAAAGAAAAGGAGCTTTGGGCGAATTAAGGGAATTTTCCGGAAGGGGAATCTATGCGCAAAAATGTACCAACATATCCTTTTGTAACCGGGAAAAACGTGCCTTGCCTTAAAAAGCGAACTTGCTTATGTTCTGGTCTCTGGCTTTAGTATAACATAACAGTGCCTTATTTACTAGACTAAAATTTATTTTGCTCATGGCCCACCTGGTTTCTGGAGTACACCAGAAACCAGGTGGTAAGACCCTGATTTTTAATACGCTTTTATTAGTTCGAAAGATATGCATGTTAATCGGTACGTAATAAATTTTCGAATGTCATTTTCATCCGACTCCAAGACGTCCAATTGACTTGAAAATTTGCACACGCATCAAGGACTGGTGACAATAAAATTAATGTACTTACTCGTAATTAATTTCGTTCTTATATCGTGACTCGTATCCACAAAGTAAAAAAATTAAATTAATTATTAGTTCGGTTTGCTATTGAAGTGTGTTTTTTCAGTTTTGAAAAATATGTATTGAAAGGCTATTTGGTTTAAGCGACATGTTTAAGCTTTATAGGAGTGCCATAAAAAGGGTAAAATTTGGAAAAAATATCATAACAAAAAAAACCTGCTATCCCAATAGAGTAAATATAATTGAAGTTCAATTAAAAACATCGAACTGTTGATGTTAATAATACCAAATACATATAATTATAAAAGATAAATGCAGGGTATTAAGCAAAATGTCGCCATAAGCCAAATAGCTTTTCACCTCTCGATATAATATTTGTATTGATTATTATGTACTTTTCTTTGTTCTACGAGTAGATATTATTTTTAGTAACATGTCAGCAAGAAAAGGTCACACACGCCAAAAATCGCAATCACCTGAATGTCCTTTGATTTATATAAATATCCTTTTCGCAGAAACATTGGAAGGTTCTATTAATATGCGATCAACATACATGTTTGTCCTTTAATATAATGAGAGTATTAAGAACTTTTGGTTTCTAATTCATGGTTCCGCGCGGAGGCTCTTGTATTCTTATTTTGATGTAATTCAATACGGCATGAAACTACTCGATATGAAAAAAAATGGTAATTCTCAGCTGAACGCCGCGCTCTCAGACACAGTGGCGGATTTGCAGTCTCGGCCGCCCTAGGCCCCAAGCCATCAGCCGCCCCTTTCTCAGCATCACTACCTAATTAAATTACTTTATTGACAACTTTTATCTAAATAGATTTAGAAATTTAGGAAATAAAATTAGTTTTATTTCGCAAGAATATGATACATAAGTTATTACAACTAGTTATTTGCTCTAACATACTCTGCCAACTTGGCATACTTGGTTATGATAACTTTTATACGAGCGTTATCAACTTTCAACACTTAATTGCGAGTTAAATATTTGAATATCTAATTAAAGACAATTAATTTGTACGGAGCTACTTGTTATCGCAAGTGCGGGTGGGAAGTGTGGGTAAAAGTAACCATAAGTTTAGTATAATAGATAATAATAATAATTGCTAAGATGATAATAGAGTATTTAAGGATGCGGTATATATTGCACCATGCAGTGCAGTCCGCCCGCCATACGTTATAATAAGTTTTTTGACACGATTGGGGCCGTCCCTAAATCTGCCGCCCTAGACCCGGGCCTACCGGGCCTTACGGTAAATCCACCACTGCTCAGACATCGTGCATGTTTTCTTTGTATCTGTAACGGACGTGACGTCAGCTGTCATGCCCTGCCGCCAGCCAAGCCACCAAGCCATGTTAACACGCCACCTTCCGCCACCGCCACCGCCGCCGCCGCCAGCCAAAGCCAACGAAGGGGGGATAGTGTTAATAAAACAAGCCGTGCCAGCAATTAGTACCTGCTTTCTGCTTTCTCGCACAAATAAAAGACCTTGTCGTTACGCTGCTGGTTTTTATTGTCACATAATTTGCAACATAACACTTTGAGCGCAATTTAAAGATGGTGGTAGATGATTAACAAACACGATTTTGATTCTTAGCGCGTTGAATTAACATCAGTGGCCCATGTATATATCTATATTTTGTAGTAACGAGCCGAATACACCTTATTTATCGTGTTAGAATGTCTAACAGCTCCGACAACCGATGGTCTCTACGAATTGAAAATTAAATAAATTTATGTGTTTCGTTAAAAATGAAACATAAACTCATCCTAATATAAATGATCAGTTAAAAGCAGCTTTTTTATTGCTTACACAGGTGAACCAGATTACGTGCCACTTAGTGTTATGTGGTTTTTTTTTCCTACCTAAGCTAATGGTCTAGACCTAGAGAGACCATGTCAGCGTCACCGGGCTAGCAAGTGGTTACTGGAGTTCATGGACTTCATAATATGATTGCCCCCGCCTAGCTTGAGACTTACGTTAGACTTCCGAATGTATGGTAACGTGTTCCATCCTTGAAGCTGTCAAACACCGGTCATCGTTCTCGTCGAACCCGTTGCTTGCGATGAAGGGCTCGAGTAAATTAAGCCAGGCACAGCCTACTGAGTTTCTCGCCGGATCTTCTCAGTAAGTCGCGTTTCCGATCCGGTGGTAGATTCTGCGAAGTAGCGTCATCTGGCTTGAGCCCTGTGAGCTCACCCACCTTGTTAGGGTTACGCTGAAATCGCCTCTCAAAGCCATCAGCTTAGGTAGTCTAAAAAAAAAGAAAACTTGAAGCTGGAAGTCGTGGCTGCTTCGTTTACAATACGCCCTACTACCAGCAGTTTATAAATTTTGTGCACATAGTACATTTGGACATATATTTTTTAGGCTATGATGCCGTCGTAAGATATAATTGACTATAATGCTTGTAATATTGTATATAAGCAATCAGATTTTTTTTAGTGTAAATATTCGCTTCATTCTTTTTGTAAGATATGATCTAAAGCGTTGCTAAGATATAATCTAAGATCTAAGGTTTCAGGGAAGCAATATGATGTAATGCCGATAAAATTCGTAGATGGTCTGGGGAGACAGTAAAAAATTGAAAAGGTTATTCGCTCATTAAAGTATGAGGTGTTTTTATTAGCAAACGGGGAACCCAAAAATATTTGATCTCATTACAATAGATACATGAGCTACTTAAGCGCAATGCTTATTTTGTAATAAAAATACCTATAACTGTACCAAATTCCGTCATTTAGTTATGTTTTCTAACAATACCGTGTTTTGTGTCTTGTCAACTCGAAAACTCGACAGAGGAGAGAACGATGTAGCCTCCAGCCGTTTCATCTTCAATATTGTAACATATTTATGATATTTCCTTGGATTATCTCAAGTCGTTTTTTTTAGCTTCGGTGTGTGGACGAGCGCACGCCCCAGCTGGTGAAAATTGGTTACCGGAGCCCGTAGACATCTACAACGTAAATGCTGCCACCCACCTTGAGATATGAGTCCTTAGGTCTCAGTTTTTACAGTACAGCGGCTGCCCCACCCTTCAAACCGAAACGCATTACTGCTTCACGGCAGAAATAGGCAGGGTGGTGGTACCTACCCGCGCGGACTTACAACACGTCCTACCACCAGTAAAAGTTTCTTATATGTTTTATTTGGAATATTTTACCGCTTTCATCAAGATTATCAGTGCCATTATGTGCACCATGATAAAATATACATTTTATGACTCTCAAAAAACTTGAGTTCTGTACCTTATATATTAATTTTCTTAGTTATTGACATACAAATAAAAATAGACTTCTTTGCAGAAATATTTGACTAAATGTTAATTATATATTTACTTATAATGATGCTGCAGGAGTAACACCCCCGCACTCGTTACCCTGGATAATTTTTTTTGGGGGGTTTGGTCAGCTAGTATATACTAATATTATAAAGAGGAAAGATTTGTTTGTTTGTTTGTATTGAATAGGCTCCGAAACTACTGAACCGATTTGAAAAAAATCCTTCGCTGTTTGGAAGCTACACTATTCCCGAGTAACATAGGCTAAATCTTTTTTTTTTTTTTTTTTAAATTACGGATCTTTACTAAAACTCCAATAATGTAACCCAATGTGTAAAAAAATAACCAAAACTATTCTTTACATCGCGTGCCCTGCGGAAACCATTGATGATAGAATAAAATAATGTACTACGACTTTGTAGAACACATAATTATTTACAAAAAGTGTCCCGGCACCATATGTCTAACTATTATAATTATGGCGCAAAAAGTGTTCTTTTATTTTAAAAAATAAAACAACGATCTGAGCGAAGCCGTAGCGGGCCGTTTGTATAATATATAACAATACTTATCTAGCTCTTAGTAGGGCTAGTATTCGAAATGCCTTCTGACCTTCCCTTCTTGATTACCCCGTAGCTACGAAGCCTACTTCAGTACAGGCAGAAGGTAGAAGATAAAAATAGTGGTGAAATTATTTCTGTTTTAATTTTGGTACTGCTAAATTATCGAAGTTACATACGTACGAGCATTTTAAGTGACATCTCTTCCAACGAAGAGTATGTTTTCAACTAAAATTGATACACTCTCCTTGGATGGCGGAATTACTCCTTATTATGTACGAGGTCCGGATTTCCGGTCAGAGACAATTTTCGTCAAAGATATTGGGCGTTCCGATCTTGAGTGTTACTATACGGATATAACTAACATAAAATTTTTGGACGTGACAAAGTCTTATAATTCGATAGAGCCGGCTGCACGCACGAAAAAACATGACTCATGCGGCGTTACCTCGCTCTGAGGCGTATTTTCTTATGACGTTGTCGCGTTGAACTATCGTCAGTAAACCGACTTTACGGACAACCGATTTTTTTGTCTACGTTTCTGGCGAACATAAGCCACGTCAAAATTTCAGCTTTGAGCTTTTAAATGCGTCGTCGAACACTTTTGCCGTCAGCGACTTGAAATCCACTACATCGAGAAATGAGTTCGTAGAATATATGCTGTATCAACCATAGATGCAAATATAATAGCTAATTATATTATAAATCTAACATTCGTTTATTATTCAGTTTTCTCATTGCTGAGTTAGGTAAACCAGCTCACGGCCCATCTGCTGTGAAGTTGGATATCGGAGCCCATATATGTTACAATATAAATGTCACCAGCCTCCTTGTGATACGAGTTAAACTCTCAATTATCTATACATTAATGCGTGAAGCAAAAACTTTGTAGCCCTTTTTACGAAAATTACGCGGAAATTTCCCACACTTATAAAGAATATAGAGAAGGAGTGCAGAATATCAATATTTTTTTAATTGTCCATAAAAAATACATTAAAACAATAAAAAAAACATTACACATATTACCATGTATTTGACGCAACACACATCTATATAATATATACGCTCTGTTTATTGTCAAGCTTTTGTTATTGTTAGTCTGAGGTCAAATTGAGAATAGATTAATATTGTTTGTCTTCAGTATTATTTGTCTATGGTGTAGTCTTGTCTTGGCGAAATCTGGGATTAGAAATATTTGACAATAGAACCATAATAAAAACCATAATAAATAAAATAAAAAGTCGTCATGGCCTAAAGGATAAGACGTCCGGTGCATTCGTACCGAGCGATGCACTGGTGTTCGAATCCCGCAGGCGGGTACCAATTTTTCTAATGAAATACGTACTCAACAAATGTTCACGATTGACTTCCACGGTGAAGGAATAACATCGTGCAATAAAAATCAAACCCGCAAAATTATAATTTGCGTAATTACTGGTGGTAGGACCTCTTGTGAGTCCGCACGGGTAGGTACCACCACCCCGCCTATTTCTGCCGTGAAGCAGTAATGCGTTTCGGTTTGAAGGGTGGGGCAGCCGTTGTGACTATACTGAGACCTTAGAACTATATCTCAAGGTGTGTGGCGCATTTACGTTTTAGATGTCTATGGGTTGGATATAACCACTTAACACCAGGTGGGCTGTGAGCTCGTCCACACATCAAAGCAATAAAAAAAAAATATGTTAAAACTTATAATTACAATCAATTATAGTCGAATTTCGACTACTGAGGGACCACTAGTTTTGTATAATAGCTAACCTATACTTCAAAGCGAACCGCATAGCCTTGCGCCAGAGATTGGCAAAATGATCATACCTTATTTTTACCTAGACTTCGTTAAACAGTTATTTTTTGTTAGCCAGTAAACATATTTATATATATAATTCTACTGTACGTGTGTATGTCACTGAACTCCTCCTAAGCGGCTGGACCGATTTGAATGTTTTTTTTGTCTACGTTTGGTTGGCGCCCTGGATGGCTTAGATTCACAAATCAGAAAAGCCCGGCAGATGGCGCTGCAGTCGGTATCTAGGTTATTTATCTATACTGCAACTAAACGGCTGGATCTACTTGAAATTCATTTTGTGTATGCAGGGCAACGTCTTATATTCTAATCTCAAATACATTATATACTTACTACAGTTTCTAACTAAACTTCATAGCAGAGTTAAGTTGCACATCCAATTACATTAGCCAGAACACGGATCCGGGCAGCTCGGGATACCTACTACCTACATTTAACTATTCGGTGTTTTGTCACGTCAGTACCTACACTTCAGTCTCAGTTGACTAAGAGAGCTAGCTCAGCTCATTTAATTAAGCTTTAGATAAAGGTAAGCACACACAGTCTTGGTTGTTTCAAAATTATATATTTAATTTAAGAGCTATTTTGTCATACGGAATTGAAGACAGCTTTGTGGCAGCAATAGATAGCACAGATCAGATGGATAGCACTCAGAATATGTCCTGCCAGTATAATGATGGAAATAATTTAGGTAAAACGCAATGCACTATGGAGATAGGATTCACGTAATTAGGCAGATACCAATGTCTGGACGTTGAACTATACAAACGAGAAAATCGAACAATTGTCTCGATGAATGTAAGTATATATTATGTACTAGCTGACCCGGCAGACTTCGTAGTGCCTCAATCGATAAATAAAAAACCGACGGGGGACACATTAAATGAAAAACAACATTCTTATTTTTATTTAATTCCGAGCATTTTCATATTTATCTACCTTTTAAACCTTCTCTGTACTTCCACAAATAATTCAATACCAAAATTAGCCAAATCGGTTCAGCCGTTCTCGAGTTTTAGCGAGACTAACGAACAGCAATTCATTTTTATATATAGAGGAGATAATAATAATAATAATATAACTCTTTATTTATATAACACCTTAATATGTACAGAGTAAACTAATAAAACAAAAGTCGGTGATATAAATCGGCAGCCTTATCGCTGAAAGCGATCTCTTCCAGGCAACCTAGATAAATGGTGTAATTTGTGTAATTATGTCAATAGGCAATTTCAGTTTAGTCAAAAGTTATTCTTATCTTATAAAGTACTACTAACTTATTGCTTAGAAGAAAAAAAATGAGTAAGCATAAGGAAATTTTAAGTAAATATTACATGGTGGTGGGACCCCACGATTGCCTTGACCTTCAAGTAACGTTTGCACGTTCATTTGTTATCCACCAATAAATAAAAATTGTAGAAAAAATAATTGAAAACGCCCTTTTTGCAATATGCCGATCGTTAAATATCTTTGACGGAGAACAGTAATTTTACGTGGATACCAGGTGTAAAGGTTTGTTAACCACTTCGATAAAGCGGCGCGACACGAGAACCCTCTCATCGTGACCGCCGGTAACTACATTCCCGATCCTGCGGAAAGAATGGAAAGCAGTCGACGTCGCCCCAAACACGTCATTTCGGATCCTCCCGATCCACTGACGGTGCTTTTAGGTACCTCAAGTATCGGCCATCGTTCTTAATCGAGTAAATTAATCCACAGCCAATCCATAGATTCTGCGAAGCACGACTTTTGCTAGGGTTCGTGTTAGCAACGTCGTCAGGTTTGAGCCCCGTGAGCTCATCTACTAGTTAAGGTTACGCTGATATACCCTCTCAAGGCTATCATCTTATATAGGAAAACAAAAGGTTTGTTAATAAGTTGAATATTCTAATTATGTTTTTAGCAAGCAATGTAGCACACAGAAACGGGCGAAATCAATTAACTCTCGTTACGCAGATGACATCCTCTCGCGGCTTTCGTTTTAAAATCCAAACTAATAAAACCAATAAAACAAAGTTTCATTCACGTAAATTATGTTCTGTGTTGAGAATAATATAATTCTTAAACAATATCACCCACGTTTCTATAAATAATTGTTTTATTTATACAAAGATTGTCGTAAAAGTTCAATGACAACTTATTTTGCTTCAGAAATTGATAAGGAAATGTTTTCGAACACATATAAATAAACTGTATAATAAATGAGATCGGACATATATTGTTCAGCTTACGTTACTATGTTGAGGCATTAATTTGATCTATACTCATAGTCACCTTTTTTTTTATTGCATAGATAGATGGACGAGCTCACAGTCCACCTGGGGTTAAGTGGTTACCGGAGCCCATAGACATCTACAACGTAAATGCGGCCGCCCACCTTGAGACATGAGTTATAAGGTCTCACTTTTAACAATACAAAAGCTGCCCCGCCATTCAAACCGTAACGCATTACTGCTTCACGACCGAAATAGGCAGGGTGGTGGGCCTATCCGTGCGGATTAACAAGAGGTCCCACCACCAGTATTTCAAATAATTTCTAAATTAGAGACAGACGATACAATTCTACAGATTTGTATATTTCGGTTAAGAGCATTACACTCATGCCATACTTGAACTATTGATAGTAAAGTAACGATAAAGAAAATCTCCTATTTCATGATCTCATGTTCAGTCAGCAGAATAAGTGCTGTTTTCTCTATTACGATACAGTAAGTTCTCACGAGAAATAAAACCTTTCATTTGTATTGAACGTTGACCAAAGAAGGACAAAACTGAAAGTAATGCATAAAATATTATGTTAACACTTGAATGTGTATGTGCAAGTAATGGCAGGTAGCTTCAAATATAGGTGTTCCTACTATATTTATTTATATTACTACTACTACTACTGCGCTGGCGCCATGACCCCGAAGTAGGTCTTGGCCTCCGACAATAAACTTTGCCATTCATTTATGTATAGTTCACATTATTTATTAATTTACAAAACACACTTATTCAATATTTGATCAACGCCACGCGAAGCCTGTGTCACTCCTCGACTTCGGTACACTTTTCTTTTGTTCCGATCTGTTGCTCGTACCTATCTTTAATATTGTCCTTGGACTTGCTACCGCTTTATCTGTGCCTCGTGTTCTCCGTACTGTCTCCTTCTGCTAATTACTGTACAAATAAAAAATTAACTGCCTATCCTATTTGTTCAAATCAAATAAAAAAAAAAATATTCAACATAAATGAAAGTACCTACATACTTGTTGAACGTCAAAAGAACTACCGCCAATTCACAATAAGTAGCCTCCGTCCTAAGAAGAACTGGCAAGAAACTCAGAGGGTATGTCTTTTTTTTTAATATTAGATAAAAAAAATAAAATTGTTTTTTTTTAATATTCATTTTTATAATGAGTATTATGACGTAATAATTATTGCAATATTGAAATGCCCGGAGCGAGCAACTCATTCCAACTTTGTGCAATCTTCTAGATAATCATTGACTTTATAGTAAGCTTTATTGCACAGATGTTCTTTAATAGTTTTCTTAAACCTATGTATATGTAGGTTCTGAACATCTTGTGGGATTTTGTTGAACAGGCGCACAGACAAAACTGTTGCTGTTAAACTTGCTGTAGGTTCTTCTATGTTCTGGAATGCCTTGATTTTCATAATATTATCTGCCGGCTTTATTCCGCTCTGTGTACGCAAAACCCAAAACGATACTTAGCATCCGAAAGCCGGATGAACTAGTATCACATTGCTGTATGAGATAATGAAAATGCTGAAGTGTGTGAAAACAATGTTGGTCTGAGCGATTTCAGAAATATAAGCAATTATTAGATCAACATCTACTTACTAATCTTGCGGTTTATTTAAATGCTCACGTTTCATTTGCGAGTGTGTATTTCAGTGGCAGATATTTATAGCTTACTAGCATTTTTTTTAAATACAGACAATAACGTGGTTGTTGATGATCCGTGGACTCTTTTTATGAGTGTGCCCTTATGAAAAAGATACAACACCCTAAACTTTGCCGCTCATATTTTTTATTTTAACCCATTTCTAACATTAAGTATCTACAAATATTATATTAATCTGCAAGAAAAATCGCACACCTAAAGTGCAGGTATCAGAAGTATTGCCCTGTCGTTGTACATAATCAGCAATGTAAACAACCCCTAAACCTGGACGTAGCTCCTGTTACCTACCTCACCGAGGGGGGAAAGGGGAGACAAGCTCACCACAGCAGCCCCTAACGATAATAACACTTCTGCACTGAGTTAGCCCTATCGAGTTAAATATTATGTTCCGCCGATGGTTTTGCAAAAGTTAGAACTTGCTATCTAATTATTGTAATTTGATATTCTTATGTTGACGTATTGGCTAACGATAATGCAATTTCATTTTCAGTTCTATATTCCACAAAGGACATAAGGCTTCAGGTGTATGCGACTGTAAAAATATCTCAAAGGTATCTGTTCTATTTTTTGCATTGTAGCGTTTATTAGTCTGCAAAAAACGTGAAGATTATGTAAAAGACTAAGCCTCGATGCGAGTGGTGCAAAAAAGGCATATGGGCGGCTACCAAATAAGATTTGCAGAGTTGGGTCCATCAGGTAGTCAAACATGTACGTGTAAAGCCAGTTTTTTTTTAATGGAATGGTAGTGGGTGTAGCAAAATGAAAAAAAAATCTTTAACAAAATAAAGAGTAAGGCGGTCAATGTTGTTTTTTGTCTTATATACAAACCTTTACGAATGAATAGATTTCAAACTACGAACTTATTTTTATTTTGTCCGCGGACAATGTTTCTATCCATAGAAATGATCGGTGAAAACTTTAAAATTGAACTTATTATACCATATTTATTTACTGCTATTTCTTTTTTTCGTATCGATGGGATGTTCTAATCTTAGTGAACGAGCTCATGGGGCTCAGTCTGCCGTGGATTTGCTAACATCTGTCTGGCTGGTTAAGTTGCATGTCGAATTTGAGGATCTCGACTAGAACAGATTTTTTTTTTAAAAGTTCTAAGGTCTCAAGTATGACTTGTTGCTGCCTGGCGTCGTGGCGTCGATGCTTGGCAGCGATGAGTCATGGAAGGCTATGCTCGACTTCTGCGAGTGCACCATCTCGCAGAAGGAGGCGGCGGGGCGAGTGAGGGAAAGCTTTCCTCACTACGCAGAAACCCGCCGCCGCCGAACAGGGGGTCGGGACCGGGGTCGTATCCGTGACCTGGCCCCCTAAGAGCTAGGGGTCCCACCCGTTTTGTGCGGGGAGGGACCCAGACGTGGGGTGGCATGCTCTGCACGCTCACCCGCAATAGGAAGCCGGGTGATGGTAGACCGCGTTCCCCCGACCGCTCTGGGGGAAGGTGTAACGCGGCGCCATCAAAGCGGGCTCTCGGCCCGCTGAACGAGGGAACCGGTGGTCGTGTCGCTGGCGGCCACCGGTCCGGCGTCCGTGGGACGGTGGGATGGATGTAATGTGCTCTGCGTCAACCCTGTCCCGCCGTTTCAATAGCCCCGACTGGGCTCCGGCCCGGTCCGAGGTAGGGCGCCGGTTGTGAGCGGCAGGAGTTTTTAGTGAGGTTCAACTCCCACATACCCCACCTGCCGCGCGGGTGGGGATACGGCAATTTTCTCCTATGGAGAAAAAAAAAAAAAAAAAAGGTCTCAAGTATAGTTACAACGGCTGCCCCACCCTTCAAACCGAAACGCATTACTGCTTCACGGCAGAAATCGATAGGGTGGTGGTACCCACTCGCGCGGACTCAGAAGAGGTCCTACCACCAGTAAGCTAGAACAGTGACTGGTTTTTGCAATGCCTAAAAGCACCGACAGTGAATCGTAGGGATCCGAAATGGGATGTTCAATATTGAATTCCTCATTGCATTTTTCAAAATACGTTGTTGAGGGCAGTTTACTATATTTCAGATGTTGTTACTCTACTTAAAACAATATCTACATAATAATATTTGTATGTGCCGTAGGATTGACGATCGCTGGAGCAGACGGGTCCTCGAGTGGAGACCGCGCAGCGGAAGACATAACGTGGGACGCCCCCTGGCTAGGTGACGATGACCTCCGAACGATGGCCGGCAAGAAGTTTTTTTTTAATTTATTTTTATTGCCTAGATGTGTAGACGAGCTCATAGCCCACCTGGTGTTAAGTGGTTACTGGAACCCATAGACATCTACAACGTAAATGCGCCACACACCTTGAGATATAAGTTCTAAGGTCTCAGTATATTTGCAACGGCTACCCCACCCTTCAAACCGAAACGCATTACTGCTTTACGGCAGAAATAGGCGGGGCGGTGGTATTTACCCGTGCGGACTCACAAGAGGTCCTACCACCAGTAAGTAAGTGGATGAGGAGAGCCGTAGACCGGGCTCAGTGGTGTGGATTGGGAGAGGCCTATGTCCAGCAGTGGACGACTGTGGGCTGTTGATGATGATGATGATGATGAAGGTCCGTTTCAAGCGTCGTTTAGTAGTAGGTAGTGAGTCTGAGACTTACACGTATCTTGAAAAGTTAGCACAAAATGGAGTCAATAACTAATGTTTTATGGTTCCAGAGTCTCTGCTCTCGTTAAATCAATGAAATTCCTTGTCTCGGACGTTGCTTTTGTAGTGCTTCGTTTTACGATATTCGAGAAATTTCCCGATTAAATTTTCCGTTCACATTTTCGTTGTATAATACAGATAAATGTCACTAAGTACATGTTATTATTTAATTCGTTTCGTAGCTATTGGTCTGTGTGTTTAGTTTCGAAATGAGAGTTAATACTGAGGACCATAATATACGAACATTATTTAACAGGGGAAAGTGGAAAAAGATCTTAAGATTGAAGCTCATGGGTGATGGTGGTCACGACCCTCAGACATGAGGAACACGACTCGAGGAGGAAGGATTTAACAATTGATCTGCTGCTATATAGATAATACACAATAATCTAAAATATATTATCTTTACAATATACATAAGATAAAGATCTAGTCTATACAAGAACGAAAAATGCATTCCAATCATCAGTATGTAATTTCAAAAAAAGAAAGACATTGTTTTTTTTTTCATTTATAATATTCACTACTGATTCTCACAAAACAATTGTCATTAACAAACCCTAACATATTTCTAAGCTCATTTTAAAAATATCCGCTTTTATAAAATCTATAAAAAAAATATATCGCACAGAAAAATATTGTCACGACCAATAATCATGTATGTCATTTATCAGACTTCACTGCAGATTTCTTGAGAAACTTAACGCAAACAATGTTACTGACAATTGAAACGACCCTAACCTTTTATAACCAACAATCTATAATGAACCCAAGGCCAATACAAATACGTTCTATTTTCGTTGCATTCGTCTAACTAATATTATATCCTTTTTCGTTTGTTGAATTTAAAATCCAGTTCGCACTCCGCTAATGCTACTTCCTGCTGTAACTCAGTAAAAGCAGGGGGAGTGAATCTAATGGACACTAATTGGAGACTTAGGGAAGTGCACTTTATTGGAAACTGGAAAAAAAAAGTGTTTGTCTTTCCAGTTTCCAGTCCTCTCTCAACATAAATGGCTTATTTATTTAACTCAACAGAATGCTCAAACTTCATAAATAAAATAAAATAAGAAGTAAGTATCAGTTGAATGGAATATTTGAAATGAATTCAACTGATAATTATTTTTAATAAATGTATCTTTTTTATTTGATTGGTTTTGTTAATTTTAAGTATATTTCAATGATACTATGTACACATATGGAATTGTTGTCTGAAATAAAAATAAATCATTCATTCATTCAAAACGAAGATTGTTTATCGTCATTTTGGTACTACAATCTTAACTAGTACGATCTAGTTCACTGCTGGTAGGACCTGTTGTGAGTCCGCACGTTTAGGTACCACCGACCTGCCTGTTTCTGCCGTGAAGCAGTAACGCGTTTCGGCTTGAAGGGTGGGGCAGCCGTTATAACTATACTGAGACCTTGGAACTTATATTATTATCTCGAGGTGGATGGCGCATTTACGTTGTAGATGGCTATGGGCTCCAGTAACCACCCATCTAAGCAATAAAAAAAACTGTAAAATAGTTTATAACAATTACATTCATATAATTGAATACTGGCTTCAACTTGGCTTAAATATATTTTGTTGGCTGTTGCCAACAACCTTTGCAGTGTATGCACCAAATAATTAAATTTAAGCCTGAACAGAATTAAGTGTTATTTTAGGTCATCAGCCGTCAACACTATTGTCCAAATCACCATCCAAGATTATGGTCATGAAATTATCCTATTAATTCGTAATTCTGTCTCCAAAAATCTATACATAATTCAAACATATTGTATTATTAATTTCGTGACGTCGGAAATTTTTAATTATTTTTTATTGAAACTTTATTTTTACTGGAGGTATTACTATAGTTTATTTAAACTAGATATTGATTATTTTCTCTATATTTCTCGACAATGCCAGTGCCTTGTTTTGGAGAGGCCGTGAACGCCTCTGCTTACTCCGAACTGTCCATATTATGAGAAAGCCACATGCTATTAAAACACTGATGTGTGAATCTGCAAAATTCAACGGTGGACTGTTCATCACAGAAATAATAACTAAATCTACAATTAAGAAAAAAATAGTCCCGGGATAAGGAACGGACTTTACTCTGATGCAGTTTTTTTAAATGAAAACTTTGGGTGGCGCATTTACGTTGTAGATGTCTATGGGCTCCAGTAACCACTTAACACCAGGTGGGCTGTGAGCTCGTCCATCCACCTAAGCAATAAAAAAAAAAAAAAAAAACTTACTAAGATCCTCATTTCGGTCGTTCGGAAGATAATTTAATGAATCGCACTTTAAGTCTAGGTACCTACTAGGGTCATTACGCAGGTTCGACGTCCACCTGCTACTTAACGAAGGCTGCAATTCATAGACGCTAAAAGGTGAAAATTACAGTTTAAAATAATCTTTTTTTTTTATTGCCCTTGTAGGCAGACGAGCACACGGCCCACCTGATGGCGAGTGGTTACCGTCGCCCATGGACTTGAGCAATGCCAGAGGCAGAGCCGAGCCGCTGCTTACCGCTTAGTACTCTCCACAAGCCTCGTTTGAAGAAGGGCATGTCATAGCGCTCGGGAAACACCGTGGAGGGGAGCTCATTCCATAGCCGGATGGTACGTGGCAAAAAAGACCTCTGAAAACGCACTGTGGATGACCGCAGTGGCTCCAGGTAGTATGGATGGACTCTACTCCGGTGGTGGGCGGTGCGATGGTAAAAACGAGATGACGATATCAAAATTAATATATATGTATATTGAATAGTCGATATTCATTACATTTTACAACGATGTGCCAACGGGTTGACTGTGCCCCTAGCGTCGCTTATGTCCACGTACGACCGTAATCACATCCGTTATATTTCATACGCAAAACCTAAAGCAGTATTTATTGTGAGCATGCAAATTAGGTACATTGTTGTTGAGATTAATAGTGGCAACATCTCGCCATCTCTCTTGCACGCCCAAAACTTAATGGCGGTCACGTCTGGAAACGTTATGCGTATTATTTTTGTTATGAGAGTAGAAAGTAAGAGAGAAACTTCTTGGATGCCTGTTTCTCCTGCGGTTAAAAATAAAAGCACAATTTATTCGCACAGTCGACATCGGTATATGAATCGCTAATGATCCGACGTTCTTGTTATAATAAAAAAATATGTTTCCATCCAGCCCTAAATTAGGATTCCATGTGTTATGGGTACCGGAGACTGACAAACATACTTATATACGTTTAAGTACATTCCTATATAGATAATAAACACCCAGAGCTGGTGGTAGATCCTCTTGTGAGTCCGCACGGGCAGGTACCACCACTCTGCCTATTTCTGCCGTGAAGCAGTAATGCGTTTTGGTTTGAAGGGCGAGGCAGCCGTGGTAACTATACTAAGACCTCAGAGCCCATATCTCAAGGAGGGTGGCGGCATTTACGTTGTAGATGTCTATGGGCTCCGGTAACAACTTAACACT
Organism: Bombyx mori; assembly: GCF_030269925.1. Classification (NCBI taxonomy): domain Eukaryota; kingdom Metazoa; phylum Arthropoda; class Insecta; order Lepidoptera; family Bombycidae; genus Bombyx; species Bombyx mori. The sequence goes on along the minus strand of NC_085107.1, from coordinate 1,407,207 downwards.
GAGTGGACCGTGAACTCGTCCGCCCACCTATGCAATAAAAAATAAGACAAAGAGCAAACAAGCCTGTTCATCACACGAACGTTTGCCCGATGTGGGAATCGAACCCACGACCACGAATCATGGGCGCCAACTATTGCACCATTGAGCCAGTCGTGTATTATAGTAGCTTTTTTTTTATTGGAACTCAGGGTACGCGTCGATTGGGGATGTTTCTGATCTCAACCTGTTATTACTGGCCGCTGTGTCTCGTGCTGTGATTAACTTGTCAAAGGTAAAACCAGGTGTTCGTACCGACGTACAGACTGTCTTTTAATTAACACTAACCTGTAGTACTTTGGTTATGACGGGGGGCTCAATTTAAAACACATGAGAATTTTCGAGAGATTTTATATAATAAATGTTTATTAAAACTTGTAATCCATACGATCAATCAAAATCCAAATGTGTGTTTTTGTCGTGTTCAATAATTTTTTTATTTGAAATTGTGAAGCAAACTCTTGTATCACAGTTAAGAAATGTGCTTCAAGTACCTACATACATAGCACTACGCTAAATGCAAGAAGCCGTCGTGGTCAACAGAATAAGGCGCCCGATCTACTCATGTCGAAAGACGCTATTATGCCGATGTTCAAAACGGGCAGGCTGACACAAAAAAAATATGAAATTAGTGCTTATTATGTACCTATGTGTGTATGAATAACTTCCGCGACGAAGGAATAATATTCTGTAATAAACGAAACCACAAAGATTTAATGTACGCAGTTTCTAAACGTCAAGTCTCAAGATGGGCGGCGGTGTACGCTTGGTGATGTCTATGGGCTCCAGTCACCACTGAACATCAGCAAGGCAGTGAGATCGTTCATTTTTCGACACAATAAAAAAACCTGATCATTAGGTAGACACCTATTAATGTTTTCCTATATTTTGATGCTGGTACGCAGACTTCCTGATGAAGGACGGCAAAAGTACTGCTGGTAGGACCTTTGTGAGTCCGCGCGGGTAGGTACCACCGCCCTGCCTATTTCTGCCGTGAAGCAGTAATGCGTTTCGGTTTGAAGGGTGGGGCAGCCTATGTAACTATACTTGAGACCTTAGAACTTATATCTCAAGGTGGGTGGCGCATTTACATTGTAGATGTCTATGGGCTCTAGTAATCACTTAAGACCAGGTGGACTGTAAGCTCCACCCATCGAAACAATAAAAAAAAAACGAAGCCACCAAGACCGACCTTATGATTCAAAACTCTGGTACCCTAAACAGATCAGTTATGACGTCATCTGCACAACACCGATAAAATAAACAAATAAAAATCTAATGCATTCAACTTGGATCTCTTAAGCCTGTTTTTTTTTGTAATAAGATTGTAAAGAACAGTTATCCGCGCAGTATAATGACACCAGTACTTATAATGTTCGGGGTAGCTGTGTTCCCTTGTACGGTCCAGTTGTTCCCACGAGCGACACCTGGCGTGGGGGTTCGATGCCCGGAGCAAAGGTGCCAACTATGTGACGTCATTCTTAGTCTTGTAGAGGGTGTTATAGTATTATGCATAACCACGAATACAGTTTACTTTTCAATTGCCGTTAAAAGTAAAAGCTGTTTTGGTTTGTGTGTGTGTGTGTGTTTGAAATTAAAAATATCGGCGCGCTTAATGTCTGTGTGATTAATAACCACTTAGTTGGAAATGCAGTGGGAATGCGACGTTTTTATAAACTTTCAAATGACACTAACAATGACAATATTAAAAATGAACTACTGTCAACTTGCTTATGGATTTGACTTGGACCAATTCAAAACATCGAAGAAGTGGCTTAGGCCATTATGACCGAGAATAATAAGACATGAAAACAATAACACAAGACATGGCTTCGGCCTTACGATCAAGAACAATGAAGACATGGCTTCGGCATTTAAAACTACCAAAATTCTCCAATTATTACCAAGAACAAGACCTGGCTGTATGGACTAAAGTCCTTTGCCTTTACCATTAGGGATAAATTAATATCATCATCATCATCATGAACTACTGTCAAATTTGACACCTGTGACCTCTGGCATCAGAAGGCATGTCACATAGACATCTCCTCACTTTTACGGTGAAGCAGTCGTCGTAAATTCAATAAAAGTAAGGCTTCGATTTCATTTCTCAGGGTGGTGGCATTGCCGTTGGAATGTTTCTGGACTCCGATCCACTTAACACCTAAAGACTGCGAGTCCGCCAGCCTATTTGATTCAATAGAATTATAATAAAAAAAAACAGAAATATTATGTTGAAAAAAGGAAATTAAAATAAAATGTAACTTGCATATGTACATTACATATCACAGTTTTGCTGATAAATTTAAAAGGTACACTAAACATTCCTTTGTTATTTTAAAGAAAACATTAATTTAATACCTATTTTAATGTTCTGTTAATAAAATTCCTTACATATTGTAATTTTATCACAATACTTTCGGCTAAACGCCCCAACGGCTAATGTTAGTGCTTGAATCACAAAGGGGCTTTTGATTTTTCGTGGGAATGTCGTACTCTGCCCCTCCGCCTTCTAACTGTTCTCTTAAGGACACCTGCGAGATTTAGCAACTTGGGGTGACGTTACCGTTGGGGCTAGGGGCGGACTGCTCAGTGATAAGAACCACTGAAGGGAAAGTCATTTGTACTCACTAATGATGTGATTTTACGTTTATTATTTCGATTTTGACGTTTTGTCACTTTATCCTTTAATTAAAATGTTTAAATTGATTCAAACGAGCTCCTATTTGTCACTAGAATAGTAGGATAGCCGGAAAAGGCTCGCGAGATTGCGAATAAATATCAATTGGCGAATTAGATGTGCACTTTGACGTAAACAGTCAACAAACATTGCATGTCTACTTTTATTTGCATACACCAGTTTACTTTAAAGTAGAAAGGATCGTTAAGTTGGAGAATTTTTCACGATTTTTCACTACCTATTACTGTTGTCCCGAAAGCATTCGAATCTAGCCGGTTCTCGCTAAATTTCGTACGATCGCATCGTAGTCCTAGCTCCAGCCGGAAATTTGACGGAGCTTTAAAGGCTGCAAAATTATATAGCTAGCTGACTTTATTACTCTATTTTAAAGGTACGAGCTTACAGCATGCCAATATACAATATTGATATCGGCAAAGCATAATATTTTAAAACTCGTTGATATTATTAAAAAAATGTATTATAAAAAAAAAGACATGCCCGCTGAGTTTGTTGCCAATTCTTCTCAGGACGGAGGCTAGTTTTTTGTGAATTGGCAGTAGTTCTTTTGACGTTCAACAAATATGTACTTTTGAATATATTTTTTTTGATTTGATTTGATTTGATTTATTGCCCGGGTATTTTTTGTGGTGTTGGAGATTTGTAATTACAACAATTTGAGACAATACAATTATACTACTCGACGCTGGTCCCCTATTACATCTTTAAAATTGTTTAAATATCTTGTTTTTTAATTCTGAATATTTTCATTGGAATCTCTGGATTCAAATGGACCTGTTTACAAATGTGATAATTTGAATAAATTAGTTTAACCTTCAGTATAAGAATTTGTGTAAATTCAATGGAAACTGTGTAAATTTATACTAATATATAAATCTGCAGTGGTTTTTACGGATGCTCCGTTATAACTACTGAATCATGCATCCGATTGACTTGAAACTTGGTATCCATGTAGAAAATACATGTACTTAATGAATAAGCAAATATTTATATGAGTGTTGGACTCCCTAATAATAATGACAATATGTGATAATGTTAATTTTAAATGCCCAGCGAAGCGGGCGAGTACGGCTTGTCTATTGTAATTAAGTTCAAGTTTAAAATGAAAAAAAAAAGTCTATTACAGTGATTTTTGTCTTGTGTTTTACGACTGAGAGTCTACTTAAAAAGGAACTTCAAGAAGTAGTTTCAAAAGCTAAATTCCTTCATGTTAAATTGGCTAATTCGCGTTGAAAGTGATAGTCAGTTATCAGCAATGATCTTAAGTTTTAATATTGAATTGTTCAGTTTTCTATTACTTTTGGTGATTCGATTATTTCGGTTATTCGAACTCTTGGAGTCTATTTAAGGATACATTTTTATTTAGATCGGACTTTACGATCTAGGAGCCGGCTTGGGGAGCTTCTATGATACATCAGTACTAACTTTCGCCTTCTGCACTATCTTCTTTGTCTAACTAAATTTGGTAAGAATCTTCTACCGTTGCCTTAATCATTGCAGTATGTAAATATCGAATCCGCTAAAACCCGTATCGTCCGATCGACATTTGGACACGCAAAAGCCTTTTCAAGTATGTTGAATCGATAACAAAGAGTTCTGTGACCCCGCTCCCTTCATCTTCTAGATAACAAACCATTAAATTGTCGTAAACAAATATTTGCACCGAATGACTTGATAACAACCACGGCCCACATTAACAATGTTGTTAATGACACTTCGAAAATTATATTCGTTTAACGCCTTATTAAATAAAAAAACAATCAAAATAACGGCTAGTTGTTTAGTGCAAAAACTAGAGCAAAGATAGGCCACCCTGATTCAACTTTAGTTCGGATCAAAAATGCAAAACATAAGCCTAATGATTCTTAATAATTTCATTCTATAATTATTATTAAGACTAATAGTATAAAGTTCTAGTTAACTTTTTCTGACACTGAGTCTCTGCGATCAGTGACGCAACTGCATTCCTATTCGATGCTAGATAAAGTAATGACGATTTAAAAGAGCCACAAAAAGGGATATTGAAATTAAAAAATATTTTAAATTTGCTAAACTAGCTTTTAATTTCAAATGTTTTTTTCATTTGGATTCTATGATGTCTTTTTGTTTCCTTTTTGGACCTCCAGCTCTGGACTCAACCCATTCTTAGCTAATAAAAGCAAATTCATCTATACTAAATTTAAATAAACTATAAAAATAATGCTAACTAGAGATCATAATCTTGAATTCTCGTTTTAATTTATAAAAAAAAAAGGATAACATTAATGTACTGCTCTACACAACTCAGTGAATAATAATATTTATTTAATAATATCCTCTTTACCGATGAAAAATTTTTGACGATTGAATACGCTACAATAAACAAAATGATAAAGTGTACACTAACAGTTCTAAAAAAGCTGCTCAAGTGGTTGGAAAGGTGCCACGTGGTCATCATCCTGTATCAGTGATGGTTTGGTTGGGCGTGTCTTCTTATCAAAGAGAGCACGCGCTCGAAGCGTGCTCGCGTTGGGAGCACTCGCAGCGAGATCTCATCGTGGTGCTGGGGAGGGACCTCTCCTTGCGGGCTGTCGTCGCTCGCATGCAAAAGGACCAGAGTTCGTGGGAGGCCATGGCCAGATTTTGCGACCTGGTTATGGCAGTTCGTGAGGCTGAGGAGCACGAAAGGGAGTGGTATCCCTCTTCGGGGCCTCAGTGAAGAAAACGGGGTGGGCGGCGTGGGCACCATGCTCCCGTTAATCTCCCGTAGGGTCTTAGATCATGTTGTGAAACCTCTCAGTAATACACTTTTTAAAAATACACCGTGGACTTTCCAGCAAGACTCTGCACCTGGTCACAAGACACGAACTACCCAAGCCTGGCTTGAAACCAACGTTCCGGACTTTATATGAGCTGAGCACTGGCCCTCATCTAGCCCAGACCTCAACCCTTTAGACTTCAAATTATGGTCAGTTTTAGAGGACATGGTCTGCTCTAAGTGACACGGCGACATTGAGTCTCTTAAAAATATTTGCAGCAGGTTGTGACGAAATTTATCTTGGAAACAGTGCGTAAATCCATAAATTCGCAGCCAGACACATGAAGGGCCTGTATAAAAGCCAAAGGTGGCCATTTCGAACAGAATATTTGTTTATTTTTTGCTGAGACTGTGGTATGTATGTACTGTATTTCAGGGATATGCTTCAAGTCTCTTTGTGATGTTGTAATATCTATGTATGTGTGTAGATTATCACCTAGCGCTAGAGGGGTCTCCACACATTTACGCAAACAGGAGATAAAGTGAGAGCTTTCCTGACCCAATTAAAATAACTACCTAATCTGGCGGCGGGGGCTAGACTTGTAATATAAGCTCACGTCAGTCACGATACGTATATAAGTTAAGAAACATCAAGAAATTACAGGTAGATAATATTTGTACTAACCTGTCACAATTATTAAAAAATAATCCCCCAAAACCAGATTATTAGGTACTTTATAATTTAAATGAATGAGCAAAAATGCGGCTCCCCTACCTATACTGAAACCTTCCAAACGCTTCATTGGACTGATGATAAAAGAAATTTTTCTCCTTTAAATATTTCTAACAGAAATTTAATATGCCTCAAGGAGATCGAGCGAAGTGATCCCGAAAAATATACGTTGTATTCGTGTCAACAAAGTTAAACGTTTACATAATCGGTCGATTTTATTTCTTATCGTATTACGCTTTCGTAGATCCACGTTTAGTTGTTAAGCAGATTTAGTACATACTTTCTTGTTATCTTGAACATGTTATTATTTTTAATGCTTAGATGGTTGGACGAGCTCACAGCCTACCAGGTGTTAGGTGGTTATTAAAGCCCATAGACATCTACAACGTAAATGCGCCACCCAACTTGAGATATAAGTTCTAAGATCTCAATTATAGTTACAACGGCTGCCCTACCCTTCAAACCGAAACACATTACCGCTTCACGGCAGAAATAGGCAGGGTGGTGGTACCTACCAGTGCGGACTCACAAGAGGTCCGACCAGTAAGTTTCATTATAGTATTGTTGTCAGAACGACGGCAGACAACCGACTTATAACTGGTACTGTATTTTAAACTAGATATCTTTAATTAGTGTTAAAAAATGCAAAGATGGGTGGATGAGCTTATAGCTCACCTGGTGTTTGGTGGTTAATGGATCCCATAGACATCTACAACGTAAATGCCGCCACACACATAATACGCAGTACTGTTACTTATGGAAGGTATTTCTTAAGTAAAACTCGTATTAATTAAGCGTCAAGCCTCTGAAAGTAATCAACTAAAAAACTGTAGTTCGAAAAAACGCTTATGAAATATAGAAAATGATATCATTCAGCACGAAGGACAACAATAAAATTAGACTGAACGATCAGTTCAAAATATTATATTAAATCTGCGGTCTTGTTAGACCGTTTCCGGTTCGAGCATGTACTTAGTATTACAATAACGACGCCGCACTGGGAAAACATTAAGACAGGCGAGGGGAGTGGGATGCTCGTTGGAACGAGTTGCAGCTAAAAGGATTGTTTTTTATTATATTATACTAGCTGAACCCGTCCGCTTCGCCGGGCATTTAAAATTTACATTATTATTTCTCACCCTACAAAGATTCTCATCATTAACGCCCCCGCAACTGGTGTAGGGAGTCCAACACTCATATAAATATTAGCCTATCCATTAATTACATGTATTTTCTATATGAATACCAAGTTTCAAGTCAATCGGATGCACGGTTCAGTAGTTATAACGGAACAGTCGTAAAAATCACTGTAGATTTATATATTAGTATAGATTACTTGTGTACGAACATTTGATTCTATATTTAGGCCGATTTTGTTAGAGCTGGGTCCGGACAATTGCCAAGTCCATCCTGGATCTGTAGTCTTTGACGGTCTTGAGTTATAACGCTTAGTTTAGCAGTGGCATCTAGGCTGTGTCTATGCAAGCTACTGGATTGAGAAATCGCGCAATGATACGCACTGTATCAAGTTTTGTTTATGGTTTCCTATAAGTCAGTACCCTCTGGGAGCTATTCTGGCTTCTCCTCGAGCTGTGGACGAGCATACGAGGCTTAGCCCGAAACAGTTTGTTAACATCTGCCCTAGCAAAAGCAGTGCCTCACTGAATCTATCAACGGATTGGAATCGCAACCCACAAAGGAGAATTGTTGAATTGACACGCCACCTGACCGCGTAGTTTGGTACAGGTGTATTAAATTTATTTACCATTATTTGTACTTCTTCTTTACTCCAATTGTTTCAAAATGAATATTGAAATGGACGTTTCGTTGCAATGAAGACTGCGAACTTGCGTTGTCACATATGGAGGCGGCGGAAGCTGCGTTGTTATCTCATTGAGCTGTATTAACGTGCAGTATTAGCTTCTTTATTCATATAAACAAAAATATTAAATAATAAACACAAAAGAGAATGTTTATATGATCATTCATCGCGATATACGCGTAGCTACTTCCATTAAATCGCATTAACACAAACGAAAATTTCAAGATACTCCTATTTCCTCAGTAAGATCGCACGGGCCGACGCGAAACACGGAACACGAAACGCGAAACACGACGCAAGCTGGTGGTAGGATCTCTTGTGAGTCCGCGCGGGTAGGTACCACCAGTTGCCTATTTATGCCATGAAGCACTAATGCGTTTCGGTTTGAAGGGTGGGGCGGCCGCTGTAACTATACTGAGACCTTAGAGCTTATATCTCAAGGTGGGTGGCGCGTTTACGTTGTAGATGTCTATGGGCTCCAGTAATCACTTAATATCAGGTGGGCTGTGAGCTCGTCCACCCATCCAAGCTAAAAAACAGCCGAGTGGAAATATTTTTTGGTAATAATGTAAGCGAAAAAACAAAAAAAAATATTTAAAGAAATAAATAGCAATTTTGCACTTACCGCGTTATCAAGTTTTTTTTTAGATAAATCGCCGATGTCGTGGGAAAATAGTCGAAGCAGCAGATAAACAAACAAAGTTAGCCAATATTTGTCGTAATGTTCCCTATAATCGCTATTACCATGACACCTCTTTATTATTGGCTAGGTGTAATATTGACTAGGTGGGTGGCGCGGTTTCACATGCGCCATCTAAACATGATTTGCAAATAGATCTTAATGTTAATAATCTTCAATAATTTAGGTATAACAGCTATTCATTAGAAAAAGTTTATAGAGTAAAAATGGAATATAATGTAACTCAATATTTTAAAATAGTTATTGTATTACTTATATCAAACTAGTTTTAAATCATTTCGATTGTGTTTACAGAGTAACGCATAATTAAATCTAAATGTAATACTAATTTAAGATTCAATTAAAATCTCTAGTCGATATCTCGTTGCACATTTACCAACATGAAGTCGGTTTAATTTTTTATTAAATTTCGGGTTACTTGAGATCTAATTCTAACCCATTTTGCCGTGTCATGTATTTGCTTTGGGCTAATTATAAGTGACACAGCCCAGAATGCCACAAGGAAAATACTTACACAAAAAATATTTCAGCTTTAGAAATATTTAAAATATTATATTACGCAATTTTCTTACGAATGAATACATTATTATCGGTGTCTAAAACTCAAATAACCGGGCAGCATTCTAGAACGATAAACATTGTTAAGAATCTATGAAAAATATCAAGTCAATGTGAAATTTATTACGAAAACAGTATGAAGAACAATAATCAAAGTTCTAGACCTTTGTCTTAGTGATTCGAATTATTTCACGTTATATTAACAGAGAGACAATGAAATATTGATATACACAACTTTATGCTCTACTATAATACAATAAGGTTTACAATTCACCCTAAGATTAATGCTTAAAAAAGAGAATTAGAATTTTGATACAACTTCGCTCACAAGAGGTTTGATCACCAGAGTTGTGTTGTTCAATAAGAGAACCAGTATCCTCGATGCGGACAAAAGTCCTCGACTAGCAACGAACTTAGTGCGTTGCCAATAAAACGTTATAATGAATTTTCAAGCGTATTAAGATGTTTTTTGCGGTCCTCTCTCTCTGTTTTGAGCCATGCTTTCATTCGAAAATAAGTTCTACAAACCCAACTTTTTGAATCATGTGTATTTTTAAATGGAAATTAATCTCATTTTCATACGCAGCACTGCGTGATGTAACTTGGAATATAAGATCAGGATTTTTAATATTATCGTAAAAACGAATGTTTAATTTTTTTTAAATAATTTACAAATATAATCGAGTTATAGGTTGGCAGGAAAGAACCGTTACGATGTAGCACCTTGGACTCTTTTCAAATCGCCCCTCTAAATTCAACCCCCGCTCGCGCCAATTTACAAGCACGCGGCGGGGGATCGTTGCGCGCGCATTCCCACGAAGTGTTACATGCGTACCACTTTTAATAATAAGATTTCTACCATCTTCGCCATACGTACACCTGCTTGGTAACCCCTAACGTAAAATTAACTGTAATGTTTGTGGGGTTTTTGATAGTAATAACGATTGAGCTGTATTTGTTTGGTTGTTAAATTGATGAGTATTATTTTTATGTATTTTACTTCTTTGGTGTGTCATTTGTTTGGATATTACTTGTTTTATTGTTGTTGATAGGTAGAAAAACGCACCTGAAATTGTTAGTGGTTATTGGAGTCCATAGAGATTGCAACGTGAATATCAGCTTCCACCAGAAATGGAATGTTAACCAACAAGCTTTTATCCTGTTATTTAAATAGCATGTAATCCTGTTTGCACCTCAATATAAATATTTGTATGATTGCTATTAAAAATTTTGCTATTTATTTAATTCAGGAACTCAAAAATAATCAACATTCTAAGTCGGCTAAATTTATTTTGGAAAATACAGTGCATCTTGTTAAAGCTTGAGCACTTAAGAGACAATGAATCTTTATTTTATTTTAAGCTATTGCATAGATTTTATCGCTGGCCTTGAGGGCGGCTTGAGAGCGGAATCATGAAATTCCGTAACGAAAATAACCTTCCACCCCTTACTACGCCTACTATGTTGCTCACGTTCAACACATTCACACGGTGCGCTTGTGTAGTGTTTAAAGTAAGAAGTTTAAACACCGATTTATGTGGGTAACACAACAATAGCGCGATTCAGTTTTTCGTCAAGCGCCATCTATCGGCGAGAAACGGAATTATAAAATAGAAAGTTATATCACATTACAATGCGTTGGGAGTGCCATTTTCTATCGCTTAGTCGAAGAATTTTATTACTACTCCTAATACTCATTCAGTGATTGGAGTGGCATTAAAAATAAACTAGCTAAATCATTGATTCTGGGTGAATGAGAGTTAGAACCAGCATCCAAAGACGTATCTCTATCCCATGTAGCGCCCTCTAGTGAGTGCGCGGTCGAAATGGAATACTCACCATGTAGCAGATTCATTGTTTCATTCAAGTTAGCCCACTGAGTTTCTCGCCGGATCTTATTTAATTGTTGTTTTATTATTAAATTATTATTGTCGATTTATAATTGCATAAGTTGATAAAAACTGTTATGCAATAGCTTTACCGCGGCAGTCGCCAAGCGCCACACGTCATTTCATTTCATTTCATTTTATTTTATTTTTAACGGCTTGGTCTTGAGGACCCTTACCATCAGGTGAACCGTATGCTTGTCTGCCTACAAGGGCAATTAATAAAAAAGGAAATGAAACATATATCATAATTTTGCTTACTTCACTTACATACTAGATTTATTTCAATTATTTATTATAAATATTTTTATGTATTTTTTTTTGGTTGTTTTCAAGGATCTACCCCATAGCTTAGTCAACTGAGCGTCATTTGCCATGGTAACTTATGAAGGTGACCAGCAAATATCAGGAGCACAGCAAATAATACGTCCATAATAACTTGTATTGTCCTACAATAAAAAATAAAAAAAATATTTTTAAAATGGAAACAATACCATCTAAACAAAATAAACAAAAAAATGTTTTTTGCTTTCCAGCAAACACGACAGTATCGTTCATGGATAGCAGTAAATAATAATACCGGGGGCATAGCTAAACAATGTCTACTGGGTACATACTAGCCTCTTTCTAATATTCTCAATGTAAAATATTAGTGTACTCTAAATCGTAGATTATACACATAAACTCTAAATTTTAATGTTAAAGCGATAGCCCATGGAGTTAATAAGTACCTACAAAGCCTAAGGGTATGGCATACCCTTATGGAAGGGTATGGTATACAAAGCCTAAGCTAAAATCTGCTAAAATACCTATGTGTTTTAATTTGTGTTATATTATTGTATGTTTTGTTAAGTGTTATATTAAGGTGGCCCATATTCCATGGGCTCAATTCTTGGTCGAAGTCACTCTATCCATTTAACATGCTTGATATTTATACTTATTCTTATACTGTTTAAACATATTTACGATTTTCATAAAATTGCTCGGAGTTGTTTAATGTGAAACGTTTATTTGTTGCTATTCTTTTTAATAATTTTAGAGCGGGACATGAATTAATTATTCAAAAGACTTTGTTTAAAAATATATTTTATTAAAAATACTACCATTTGGTAGAAAGGTGAGTGTTCTGCGCAACACTCAAATGTCAAAGCCAATATTCTGACGTTTGTGACGTTTACTGTCATGCGGCAGTCACACGTACGAGAGAGATGTTTGCTTGTGTTGTCTCCGTGTATTCCTATCGATTTTTCATGATTTATTAGTGTTTAGTTGAATCTCGTTACTGCCGGAATCAGTCGTGTGTCTTGCGCCCCTCAGGTTGTGATTCTTCACGGTTACGATGTCGACGAAAATTGAAGAAGCTTTAGAACACATCAAAACAGCTCAGAAATAGTGAGTAGATAAAAAATGTCAACAGTGTTTATAGTCATACAGCCTCGCTTTGTAGAGCATATAATATAACTTTTAGTTTTTAAATTATTTTACTCTATTTTACTATTAATTGAAAGTTTATGCTATTATTTTGGCCTATTATTTAGATAAATTATTAGACACTTTTTTGTTTTGTTCTTTTTAGTTTTTTTTGTTACATAATTTCCTTTTGCGAATTTTTCAGATTTTTTACTTTGCCTTTATTAGTTTATGTTTGTTTTAATAATAAATACGCTTATGCGCTCTGTGCTAGTTATAAGTTATTATTGATATTTTGATTGATACCCTTTTTTATTTTATATTTAATAAAATAAAATATATTTTTGTTTGCGAATTTTATTTTTATTGCTATTTTCATATTATGTTTTACAATTAATATTTTTATATTTTTACATTATTATTTTACAATTAAATTGTCATTGAAATAATAAATTGTGATTAAAAAAACAGAACTCCTTATTACAAAAAAAAAAAAAAGCGCAGTGATTTGAATCATTAAAAACTTGCGCTTCAACAAAATGTACACTTTTTTGTAATCGAATACAGACGAATTTATGTTTCACTTTACTTTATGTGGACATACACTTGCTCATGGTAATTGAACGGGCATTGTTAACTGTTTTCTAATGCGGTTCACACTAATTAACATGATGTTAAACACTAACCGCAATATACATTTATAGAAAAAATACAATAAAAATGAATCTATCGCTAAATTTACGTCTCTTTGATTTGTTAAACATACTCCTCTGCTGCCCTCCAGTGGTAGAGAAAGGAGTGACTATTTAAACGTAACCTTCTTAGCTGCTGGCTGCCAACCCTCAAACCTTGAAAAGTAAGCCCATTGGATTCGAGGATCAAATCATCAGCAACATAAAATATCGAGGCTCTTTCCTCTTTTGATGAAGAATCACACGGGATGCTGCTGTAACACGAGGATGACGAAACCTGTACATCTTCATATTCGCGTACACTGATTAAGGCTATCACGTTCTGGATTTCGTCTCCCGTCAAGGCCAGGCCGGAGAAGTCTAATTCCAAATACTACCTGCTAATTTACGCGATTAAAATAAAACTACGAAGGATTTAAACCCGCTGAGTTTCTCGCCGGATCTTCTCAGTGGGTCGCGTTTTCGATCCGGTGGTAGATTCAGCCAAGCACTGGTAATGGTAGAAGAAAAAGGATGACAATCTAGAAAGACTACGCATCACCGACAAAGTGGAAGGAAAGAAGACAAGGGAGCGTAGTCCCATGTGCTGGTCCGATCATATTAAGACGATACTGGCTCCACTGTCAATGTCACTATACACTGCGCAGAGGACAGGAAAGAAAGGAGGAACGTTTGAAGTTATCGTGGCTTAAAGGATAAAACGTCCGGTGCATTCGTGTCGAGCGATGCAACGGTGTTCGAATCCCGCAGGCGGGTACCAATTTTTCTAATGAAATACCTACTTGACAAATGTTCAAATTGATTTCCACAGTGAACAAATGACATCGTGTAATAAAAATCATACCCGTAAAGTTAAATTTGCGTAATTACTAGTCATAGGACATCTTGTGATTCCGCACGGGTAGGAACCACCGCGCTGCCTATTTCTGCCGTGAAGCAGTAATGCATTTCGGTTTGAAGGGTGGGGCAGCCGTTGTAACTATACAGATTCCTTAGAACTCATATCTTAAGGTGGGTGGCGGCATTTACGTTGTAGATGTCTATGGGCTGTGAGCTCGTCCACCCATCTATGTAATAAAAAACATATAAAAATCATAGTCCCAACAAAAATGCTTCTTAACGAAAGGCTTTTGCTATTAACAAAGTCTCCCAGGGTAAGTCCCGTGCGCTCGCTTATACGCTCGGTAAATTTGGGCATAACTCCTTGGAGTAACTAGCAATAGGTAGAAAAAAATTTATTTAGTACCTAGTAACAAAATTTCCGTTCATTGCCCATCGATGACACTGCTGTGTACAAAGCTGACGTTCCTGCTGTGTTTACTGCGCTGTGTCGTGTTTCACTTGACGGGCGCTTCGGCAAGCTCGAGATAAACAACAAAATAAACAGTATTAGCATTGTTAATGCCATGGATGCGTTTGAAGTGGCTTCTCTGTTTTACATGGCATCTGCATTTTGCTTCAAAGACATGCATGAGAGGCGAATTAAAATTCGAATCCTGTCATGAGATAAGTTTTTATTTATTCCCTACCTATTCACTGGTAGCCTAAGGGAGTATTCCAGCTACGTCCAGACGTGTAGGTGAGCTCAAGGGGCTCAAACCGGGTGTGTTGCTAACACTGACCCTAGCAAGAGCAGTACTTCGTAGAATCTACCACCGTATCGGAATCGTGACCCACTGAGAAGATCTCAGTGGGCTGTGTCTATGGGCTAATTCGCTTTACGAAAATGGTGACTTGAGGGGTCTAAAAGCACCATAAGATGAACTCTGGCCAACTATAATGTGGGTACTGAAATTTTGATTCCGCCATCCTGACTAGTTTTGTCAAAAATAGCCTTTCTTGTTTAAACTCATACTTGGTGTGGGTTTATCTCTTAAAGTAAGGTTGTGTTCGCTGCGGGTACTCTCGCTAATTAGGCCCCGAACGGAATTCCACAAATGCACCAATAAAAAATAATCTGTGGATTAAGGATTTATAATTTATTAGGATCCAAAAATTTTACATTTTATGCTTTAATGTCGCAGTTTCGTGGTCTGCGATTGTTTGTATTAAATGCGCGAAAACTTCCACAAATTGGTTTCAATATCAATAAAACCCATACGAAGCCGGCACGCCAGTAACAGAGATCAAGTAAACAAAGCCGACACATGTCAAAGGAAGCCGAGTTGAACACGTCGAGCCAAAGCTCACGGAAGAGTGCATACGTTAAAAGTTAGATGGAAAAATTCAATTACTACTGCTGTCGGTTGGCTGTCTATAAACCTAAACCGAAGGAAGGCCCTGGTATAATAGTTACCCAAGTAAAATGTTGCAATTCGCCTCGACTCGATACAACGCCGTTTCTATTATCCGTGTTTTCCGTTGATCTAGCTGATAATCTGGGCGGCTTATGCTGCAAGTTAAGCATGTTTAAAAATCCAAGTTCAAAACGAAATGCCGTCACACTTTACTATGCGCACAATATTGTTTTAGTTTCCCACAAATTTTATTAAAAACTAGCTGACCCGGCAGACTTCGTAGTGCCTCAATGGACAAATAAAAGACCTATACTTTTGTATAAAATAAACTTAAAACAAACAAAAGGAATCCGTCCGACGGGGGACACATCAAAGGAAAAACAAAATTGTTATTTTTATTTAATTCCGAACATTTTCATACCTTTATCTACCTTTTAAACCTTCTCTGGACTTCCATAAATAATTCAAGACCAAAATTAGCCAAATCGGTCCAACCGTTCTCGAGTTTTAGCGGGACTAACGAACCGCAATTCATTTTTATATATATAGATAACTTCAAACAAAAAAAGAATTGGTGACGCTAAGATATATCCGTAAATAGTATATAATAACAAAACTTCATAGTCTGCCTAATTCAATGATATTGTGTGATCACTTCTCATCTTTCTTGAAACTATTTAGTCTGTCTTATGTCACGAACAAGTTACTGTTGGTCGTGTAAATGCATTACATTTAATCTAAACATAAAGTATTCTCCTATTTCCGTTCTTGATAATTACCTCAACAAATATTGTATGCTATATAATCTATCTATTATTAATAAACTTATTTTTAAAAAGTGGGTACCTTCTAAAAATACTAGTAGCCGATTAGTTTCTATTTTTTCAGACATTTAAAAAACACATTTTATTAGTGCATAAGTAAACATACAACCAAATCCAAAAATCTTATATTATTTTAGGGAGAAAAAAAACTTCCACCTTATGTTAGTGCAAATTCAGTTTGCTGTCTTTTTGTAGGTATTTTCGACTTAAGTCCCTTTCGTGCTATATCGTTATATATTCGTCGTATATAAAAAATCGCCACAACTTATAACGGGTAAATAACAGATGTGTACTTTTAAATTTCATTGAGTCAACGATATTTTAGTGGAGAGGCAGACGCCATGATCTTTATTTTCTTTTCCTTCATCCTTGCATGTAGAGCCTTATCGTTATTTGATTACAGTTTTATGGCTAGCCTGCTGCCTGACACCAACCCCGTTTGATTTGATTGAAAAGTTAGAAGAGGAATTAGTAGAGGGACCAACTTAGAAAAGCAGTTCCATTTTGAAGCTATCTAGCTATTAATAGATAGTAAGAATTCGCTCGTCGTATATAATTTTCTCCGGATTATAAAACACTTTTAGATTGATTTAAAAAAATTAATACCGTGTAATATCGATATAACACTATTTCATATATTACAAGCCGTACTCGCCCGCTTCGCTGGGCAATTAAAATTAACATTATTAAGTATTTATTGTCATTATTATTAGGTAGTCTAACACTTATATAAATATTAGCCTATCCATTAAGTACATGTATTTTCTACATGGATACCAAGTTTCAAGTCAATCGGATGCACGGTTCAGTAGTTATAACGGAACATCCGTAAAAACCACTGTAGATTTATATATTAGTATATATTATGTTGCTCAAACATGAGCGCACGGAAAGTAGTGAAAATTGAATCAGAATTTTTTTTTACTCCGCAGTTTCGCTCGCGTTATATTTATAATTTGGATCGATAGATTTTTGTTGCATTTTCCCGGAATGATCAGCTTCTTATGTGGTGCATACACTGCTAGTCAATTTGTAGATCCGTTCATATGTAAAATCACGTGTCAGCGAACACTGTCGTATTTACTATACGAGTAGTACTCGTAGATATAGCCGGCGTTGCCTGGGTGGATGTGTTGATTAAAACAAAAAAAAAAGACTAAAAACTATCCTTGTTGGAAATTTCAACCAAAACCAACTCTATTCTCGCCATACAGTAACAAATACACATTTTTACATTTTTTTTTTCTTTTCTTTCTTTATTAGATCCAAATAATAAAACGGGTAAGTTGAAATTTGAAAAAATGTAATAATCTCTCTGACATTTTGGGCCGAAGTAACATTATTTACGTGACCTGAAAGACCTTCATTAAAGGAGATTAACTTGATCCTTTGACCGATCACGTGTCCTCTGACGGGCGGAGAGACCAGTTACCAGGCCCCGCTGACAGGCGGGGAGGCAATGAAGAGGCCAGGAGAGTCAAAACGATGCGGTGCCGGACTTTGTACCTAATTATTCGAGTTCAAAATTCAAATCATTTTAATGTTTTCAATTTTGCATTCCAGGGAAACCGTTTTCAGATCGTCAATTTTTAATAGCAACTGTCACATAATATTTATCGTATCTTTGAAAATCACACACAGAACTAACAACGCACGTCGCTTCACAATATACTATGTACTAATAAAAATTCAACGGCTTAAACAATATACCACTTATTAAATTGCTGATAAAAACATACTTATTTCGAACGTTATAATAAAAACCCAAGAATTTTCTATTTATTATAATAATAAAAATCTCTTCACTAGAAGGATGTCAGATGTTGATATATATGTAGACATATGTGTGTATAAATATTCTTTTAATTTATCGAAACCACCGAATTTTACATGAAATAATTCACATCAATTCTTTAATCATGAATTCGTTGAAATAAAAGAATGCTTGGAACGAGATCTTTTTCTGTCTCATATCAAAAAGCTTGCATTTTGGGACACGATTTTAGAATGACAAGTTGTATTTCGCTGATGGTAGGAGGTATTGTGAGGTCGCACTAGGAAGTACCACCGTCCTGCCTATTTCTGTATTGAAGGGTGGGGCAGTTGATATACAATACAGAAGTCGTCATGGCCTAAGGGATAAGACGAATGTTCAATAAAAATGAAACCCGCAAAATTATAATTTGCTTGATTACTGGTGGTAGGGCCTATTGTGAGTCCGCGCGGGTAGGTACCACCGCCCTGCCTATTTCTGCCGTGAAGCAGTAATGCGTTTCGTTTGAAGGGTGGGGCAGCCGTTGTAACTATACTTAACTTCTTCTATTAATTCTTCCGATTTTTACCTTGAGTACTGGCGTTAGGTCGCGTTGGTCTCTGAACCGTAAGCTAAACTGCCTTAAAGGTAGTGGAAAAGCCTTTAAAACTGAATTTATTGACAATAATAAAGATCATAATTCTTAAAGGCAAATCGATATTTCTGACCAAAGATGGTCCTCGTTTCGAAGGCTTTTTGACACAAAAATAGCCTTAGTTTTAATAATAAAGTGACTGAGAGCGCTCCCTTAATATAATCTTAAGTCATATTCCCTTTGATGCGGCCGAATCAGCGTAAAGGATTATTCAATATATTCGAAATAGTTATTTAAACCTAGACCTGTAATGTCAAGAAACTGCTGAAAACAAACCATTTAAAATTAAATTTGCTAATGGTATCATCGTTTCCTTTGACGGGAATAAAGGAGAAGAGTCGTATCTTTATAGTAAAAAAAATCTCTTTTAGTGAATGGCACTTAATAGAAAAAGTAGCTATTTGATGATTATTATTTAATTATGTTTGATTAACTATTAAGTCGGCATCTGAGTAACTCGCAGCATTGTAACTATACATACATACATACTAGGTGGAGACATGCTCTATCATACAGACTACAAAAAATACGGCTTTTTCCGTAATTGACATCCAACAACTATTTAAGTTTACTTTATTTGACAGCTAATTAAATGTATTTTCATTTCGCAGCCTGAAGACGTCTGTGCTCCGCTGGAAACCGGACTTCGATTCGGCTGCCGATGAATTCTGTCAAGCAGGTTTGTATTAAATGCGCAAGATATTTGACAGATACTTGAAACTCGCTTACGACATTTTTAAGATAAGCTTGCATATACATATACAAGTTCCCAACAACAACATCTGGACCGTCAGTCTACTGAGCAATTACACCCGCTCTATGGAGGATCTCCCCTCCGTCGTTAAGCATTTCCTACAATGCAACGAAAGCTTATCGCGCAGAGTAGATGCCGTAATCCAATTATCCCGACAGACTGAATCGGGGAAATGCATCCAGCTCTACAAATAACTTGTTCAAAGTAAATAAATTGAAGAACAGACTGAAAGGGGCTTTGTAGGGGGATCTCGCTAACTCGGCTAGTTCAACTCGACATCTCGCGGTAAATTTAATTAAACTTAGAACTGTCGGCCCGTTCTTGTGTTCAGCAATCAACTTATGATATTCCTATTTAAAGTGCGCATCTGTTCTCTTCAACGAGTCAAAATTCTTTTATCTCAAGTAACTTTAAAGGAGTCCTCGAACTTTGAACATAGACGAGAAAAACTTACGTAATGTAATAAGATAGCACTACCAGCCCTGTTTTCTACTAGTTGTAGTTGCTTCTACTGTCAATATATCCGAATAAGCCGCTCATTTATTGATGTCGAACGATACCAAGCGTAATGCATACTGAAATCTGCAGAATGACGTCATCGACCCCGACTGTGAGAATGCTTAAAGAGACTTATGACGCGGTTGTGACCACGCTGTATCGAGTGTTTCACTCACTCACAAACTCACAGATTAGTGCAGAAGGGATTATGTACTACTTATATCTTGCAAATTGAAGTATAATTGCATTTCTGATGATTTTATTTCTCCTATTAGCTTAGCAAAATCCGAGGCGATTAAGTATTTTTGCTAAAACTTTTGTATCCAATGTTGATAATGCCTCGAGTATTTAGTAGTAATCTCTAGGCCAAGTAATGTTTTCGAGCCATTTTTTGTAATTAACGTACTTTGTAATTTGCCATTTTTACGCGTGGAAACATTTTAAGTTTTTTATTTTTTTTCTTATTGGCTCGCTCTTTTTTACCCTAAGTGATCGTTTTAATTTATCTTCTTGTATAAAAGTATTTATGATAATCGCTCAAAATTTTTTGTCGTTTTTGTTGTAAAAAATTAACACAACAGATTATGGACTCTCCTCGTCTCTTTTTCTTTTATCCTATACTATTTGATTTTGATGTTTTAATACAAAACAACAGCACATATTTTAATCAAATCAAAATTATCATTTTATAATGAAGTGCTTAAAGAGCGGATAGATCTTAATGATACCTTACGGTGTACATTTTATTGTATGTGTAAAAATTGCATATGTATTATTTTTTTCAATTTTCGCAAATAGTAGATATAGATGTATATATATGTATCTATTACTTTTACTGACCAGTCCACAGTCGACCGTGACTACGGTGACGGTGAAGTATTCGAGCCATGGAAAATAATCAAATGACAATAAATATGCGACATTCAATGGTAAAGGTAATATTAATTGAGCAAATATAAATTTAAATTCTAACGATAAAATCTCATAAGCTTCTAAAGGGAAAATCTCTGAAAAGTTAGGATAATTTAATCTTTAATCATCTCTGGGCGACGCGTCGTCAGTTCGCGGTAAGCAAATAATAACATGACACGTCGGTGTCACGAGGGGCCGCATCAGTGAGGGGACTCCCGGGGGTTATAATATTATTCCACATTTTTTTTATAGATTACTTTATATTATTTTAGTTTTAGTACTTTAGTTTATTATTTTATAGATTAGATTAGTTTATAGATTAAAATTACAGGCAGCGGCAGAATAACAGCGATAGTTTCAGCTGTCACAAAGCTAAGCTGCGGCAATTTTATCATCACTGTGTCAGTATAATTAATATATTGTAATATTGTTTAGAATTTGAATTTTTATGTCATATTAATTGAAAAGTTATTTGTATTGTGGAGTAAATAAATGTAATTATTATTATGCATATTTCACTGCACGGTACTCGAAAGTTCAGGATTTTTTTTCAGTATTTCGGTGTTTGACGATCCCATAAACCCGAGGCCGAAGTATCATTAGATTACAATCAAGGTGTTGCTTCGCCTCAAAACCAAAGGTAGAATTGCTTCCCGACAGATGTAGGATAATTCTACCTATATTGTTTTATTTAGACTAGTGGTCCTTCGGTAGTTATTATTATTATTTCGGTAGTTATATTACGAATCGAATTTCGACTAGAATTAATTGAAATTATAATTCTATTGTCAAAGACTATTATACTTCTTCACAGCTTTCGCCAAAACTACACTATAGACAAATAATATTAAAGATAAACAATATTAATCTTTTTTTTTAAATGATTTTATGACCTGGTTACTGAGACCTTTAAGTCATGTCTTATTTTTAATTTATATTCTTATTTTTATGAAAAATGATAATATAGAGTGAAACGAAATGAAATGAAGAAGATTAATTTGAGATATTAATCAATTGAGATGAAATGACTTAATATGGGATGAAACATAATCTTAGTAAAATGGTATTCATTTACTGAGATTTTTTCAGTGGACTTTTTGGAGGATCCCGAGAAGTTACGTCCAAAGGCTTTGTTTCATTTTCCCACATTTATGCACTTTCACACATATTAAACAGATAATAAACCACCGCTATTACACATTTAAACCTGAAGAAACACTAAATAGACAAAATAAAACAAATTACACAACTTCACTCCTCGCGCTCGCCAAACAGTGTCAATATTCATCTATTTTCCATTTGACCACAGACTAAAAGCAATAACAAAAGTTTGACAGTAAACAAAGAGTATAGTATAGTAGATAATAGTAGATATATATGTGTGTGTGTGTGTGTGTGTGTGTGTGTGTGTGTCAAATACATGGTAGTGTGTGTAATGTTTTTTTTATATAATTTAATGTATTATTAATGCATTATTTTAAAAAAGTATTAGCATTGCGCACTCCTGTTTATTCTCTATAAGTATTGGAAATTACATACTACTCCGTCCGCGTTATTTTCGTAAAAAGGGGTACAAAGTTTTTGCTTCACGTATTTAATATATAGTTTCTATATCTGAATTTAAAGGGGCGAAAAGCGGTCTTTAAGCACCGCGCAACTGTTGCATTAAAAGAATATGATTATGCGTAAAATGGCAAAGTTGCATCGAATAGCTGCTATCTATCTAATCATCATCATCTCAGCCTGTACACTGTCCACTGTTGAACATAGGCCTCTCCAATTGAGAGAGAGAGAGAGAGAGAGTATTCTTTATTATGTACACCAAAAAACAAATAAACAGTGCGATACATTAAAAACAAAAAAGTACAATTGGCGGTCTTATCGCTAAGAGCGATCTCTTCCAGACAACCATCAGGTGGACAAGAATCATTTGGAAACGAACTACGCGCGGTGTACCATTCCAGTGAAATACATATACATGTATGTACACATACATATACACATACATATCTCCGTAAATATTGATATCCAGTGCGACCGGTCCCTTGCCACCTGTATTCAACGTGACCAATCTAATATAGTCCAGGAATAATATTTGTAGTCTTAGTAAGTTAAAATTTCATTAGGTTCGTTTCAAAACGCGCTACCTCCACATTCAAGAATAATGTGGGCACCGCATGTACCCGATTTAATGATGTTACATTGCGGACACTGGAAACTGTATATTTTTTAAATAAATAAAAATGTTGTTTTTGTATTCGTTCACAAGATCACTTATCGAGATACTTGGGATACTTGTGGTCGACATTTCGAGCGGTGTACAATTTCGGAGTCACTTGGAAGACAAATCCAAGTTGGCTTCCAAAATGCTAGGGGTACTTAACAGAGCGAAGCGGTACATCACGCCTGGACAAATACTTTTGCTTTATAAAGAACAAGTCCAGCCTCGCGTGGAGCACTGCTCCCATCTCTGGGCCGGGGCTCCCAAATACCAACTTCTTCCATTTGACTCCATACAGAAGAGGGCCGTTCGGATTGTCGATAATCTCACTTTCACGGATCGTTTGGAACCTCTGGGTCTCCGGAGGGATTCCGATTCCCTTTGTATTTTGTACCGTATGTTCCATGGGGAGTGCTCTGAGGAATTGTTCGAGATGATACCGGCATCTCGTTTTTACCATCGCACCGCCCGCCACCGGAGTAGAGTTCATCCATACTACCTGGAGCCACTGCGGTCATCCACATTGCGTTTCTAGAGGTCTTCCAGAGGTATTTGCCACGTACCATCCGGCTATGGAATGAGCTCCCCTCCACGGTGTTTCCCGAGCGCTATGACATGTCCTTCTTCAAACGAGGCTTGTGGAGAGTGTTAAGCGGTAGGCAGCGGCTTGGTTCTGCCTCTGGCATTGCTGAAGTCTATGGGCGACGGTAACCACTCACCATCAGGTGGGCCGTATGCTCGTCTGCCTACAAGGGCAATAAAAAAAAATTAAACGCCTTCATTTTAAAAATACTGAATGCTATTGCTACTGAAGCTTTCACCGTATTTTAACAAATATGTACATATTTTGTGAAATAAATTATTAAAGATTTCATAGTAATGGAATTGTGTCTGCCTCTGTACCAGTGTTTGTTTGTTGTCCATTGTGCGGATAATCAGGCTCACCTGTCTGAATGCGCGCGGTTGAAATGCTTGGCTTCGTTCTATTGTGGTTTTCAGTTGTACGCTCGTTTGAATATGCAAGTGAAAATTCAATTAGAGAAAATATACCCTAAATTCATTCTGTGCGTTTCGAATTAAAATCAATTCGGAATATTCATTTTAATTAAAATAATAATAAATAAATAAAATCAATTTGGTAGGCAGCGGCTTGGCTCTGCCCCTGGCATTGCTGAAGTTCATGGGCTACGGTAACCACTCACCATCAGGTGGGCCGTATGCTCATCTGCCACAAGGGCAATAAAAAAAAAGAATATTTATGTTCTATAAATAATGACTAACAGAGGCTCGTATAGATTTTTAATTAGAAATACAAACTGAAAAATGTATATATCGTATTTGGGATCAAGAACAGTCCTTTTATCTAACTGATTTTAGTTACAAAAGCAAAATCTGATAGTTGTTCTATCAAACGATACAAAGGATCTTTACTTTCTTAGGAATCAACGCGGTATGTCTTTCTCATTGGAATTCAAGCTTAATAAGAAATAATAGTGGCTAGACTACGGCATACTTGCCTGTAGAAATTTCTCGAAAGTAATTTCTGAATTAATATTTGTTTTATATTGTTTTTGTTTCGTTATATACGATTAAATTAAAAGTAGAAATCATTTTGGTCATCTTGAAACGCGCCACGTTTATTGGTATCGGTACGTAAAGCGCAGTTTCTTTTATTCGATAACTTTAGGACTCTTAGCAGACGTCGGATATCATTTTTTTATTTTTTTTTATTGCCCTTGTAGGCAGACGATCTGGTCAGGTAGATGGGAAAAGACCTCGGGGGCGCAGCCCAATACGTTGGCCCAACCAGATCCGCACCGCTTTTGATTCCACGTTTCACAACGCCCTCCACACCGCCAGAGACAAGAATGGATGGAGAAAGATCGTGCGTGCGAAGGTGATACAAAAGGGTGGTCACGACCCTCAGCAATGAGGAATACGACGCACGGAGGAGAGAGGAGGCAGACGAGCATACGGCCCATCTGATGGTGAGTGGTTACCGTCGCCCATGGACTTCAGCAATGCCAGGGGCAGAGCCAAGCCGCTCATTTTCAATGTTTTTAAAACAAAAATAACTTGCAGAAGCAGTGTACCTTTGCTAAGGATAAAACAAAAACAAAAAAAAAAGGATTCAAAATAATATTTTATTACCTACTACTTCGACGAATTAAGTACTACAATATACGATTGAATCGAACTGCTTCTTACAATTATATCGTTGTCAATATGAATATGTAAAGTTGAATATAATTTATGAAATGTTTTAACTGCGATTCTTTGCAACTACGGTGATGACTTTTTCTGAATATCTATCTACAAACAGAGATTTAACAAAACATTTTAAAAGCACTCAAATAAAAAACTGAACATTTTCCCTAACGCTGCGATAAACATTTTAAAAGCACTTAAATAAAACTTGAACGTTATTCAGATATGATTTTCATGAAAACCTCGGATGTTTTCTTCATAGTTTATGTAAAACTGGCGATTTCCCGATAATTCCCAGTACCTATTTAAGCTCTTGAATTTTGTTTGTTCGTTAAAATACGACGAAAGGTCGCCTGCTTGAATAAAATAAATTTTGTAATTTTGTTACTGTGCAAATAAAATTATTTATAATAATATGAGTATTGTAAAGGAAAGCTTATTATGTTGTATTTAATATACCCTGATATTTTCGGTATTATTTATATCGAGTTCTTTGAAGTTCTTTAACGTTTCTAAATGAAAATATTTTTATTTACACCTCGATATTGACGCAATTTAAGTATCGGAGGTCAATTTACTAAAGCTGTTATATTGCTGGTCATAATTTTAATTTAATCCTTTTTTTTTCTTCTTATTAAACACTTCACTCTATTTTCCTATGTGACTTTCTGTCGCTGTTAAATTTCATGCTCATTTCCGCAAAAGTTCTACCAAAAGTTCTACATTTTTTTTTGTTTTTATGGAGGTTTCACGAAGCCATATTTATTTCTTAAAAACATTAAATCCCATTACTGAAAACTCGTACGTCATCCACATAGAGCACGGTAGCCTTGTAACTCCACAATCACAAAGTACATTGTAAATTCTTTTAAAATACGAAGCGCGGAAATTTCAGCCACATTTTAATATACTTTTCAGGCACGCCAAATACCCTTTGTGTGCGTATTGTTAGTGTAAAAACTAGGTCACACCGACTACCCCTCCGAGCCACTGCTGTATGTATTTCTGAGCATTTCACATGTAACATTGTATGATTGTTTGTAAACTCTGACATTTAATTGGAGAGGGCCTGTGTAGAACGCGAATTTAATTGTCTAGTGGCGAACAGCCATCATAGAACGCAAGATATTTGACAGATGCCTCGCTTACTACATTTCCTAGATAAGCTTGCATATTTACAAGTTCGGAACAACAACATTCGGGCGGTCGGTCTACCGAGCAATTAGACCCGCTCGGTGGATGATCTTGCTTTCGTCGTCAAGCTCCAAAATAGTATCTTCATTTTACGAAAATCCTAGCCACTTTAGACGATAAAGTCTTCGTCTATATTAAGATAAAAAGAAGTCTCAGTTATACTTTAATTAAGGCTACCATTAAACTTCAAACAACAGCGCACGACTGTTTCGTTAAACACGTGAAACACGTGAGACTGTGAGACTTTTTTGTGGCTGCGAGGTTGTGTAACAGCTCCATGAGTTAAGGAAAGTCAAACACACTAAACAGGCTGAAACACCCAATCTCCGCAGAGATAGAACTTGAAAAGAGAATGGAGTAGAGAGCTAGGTCACGAAAAACTACCACGAGACATGTAGGTCCAATTATTGGCCCTCGATTAATCTTGAGTAGTATAGTACCATAGCGACTTTGATGGCGGTTCTCTTACATTTTGACTGAATTAGCCATAATGCCAATGAGTTTTCCAGTATTTCCATGTTTTTCTTTGGCGCAGCCCGACTGCTTATTGATTATGAATGCATAATGAACCACGGATGGAGCGGCCCGAAGAGAAATAAACCGCTATTTTAGACGTGAAATTGCAAATTTTATTACTAGTTTAATAGATGAAGCAAAATTTACATTGACAGGGAAAGCACTGAGGCATGATTACGAAAATTGTAATTCAAATATTTTTTAATGTTGTAATAAAAATTTCTCTAACTATTCATTTGCTATGTTCAAAACTTAGCATCACAAAGATATAACTAAATGTATTATTTTTGTTGAATTTGAACCGTGAAGATGAAGAAGACCTGAAAGATGAGAGATGAATATATTTGGCTAGACATGTAAGCTAAATTAACACCTAGTTTGCTCCCGTATGCCAATCCAGAATCCAAATGTTCCGGGCTATCAAAGAACAGTCGGTCATACCGGCTATAATTGTTTACGATATTTTATTAACGATAAAATACCTCACCAATTCATCTAAATACACACCTGTGTAGCTTAAGTTAATAATGAATTCGTCGTAAGGTGCCCCACGTGTCCTCGACTTTCCAAGATTCTTATTCATCTTAGGCCTTACAGTCCAAGATGGGCCTTAGCTTGGTCCAATATGTTTCTCCAGACTGCTCTGTTCAGGGTTTTCTCCTTCCAGTTCCTGATAACTTTGAGGTCGTGCTCTACGCCATCTAACCATCAGGGTTTGGGCCTGCCACGACTTCTGCGGCCCTCTGGTTTGCCATATAGTAGATGTCTTGGTATTTTGGTCTTCTCCATTCGAACTGCATGTCCTGCCCATCGAAGACTTATTTTACAGGTTTATTATATCGAATAGATTTACATGACTAACGCTGACGTATTGTTTTAAAATTTCGCGATAACCTGCGTCATAAATACTATTATCAAACGAGTTTCTACAACCATTTTCTGCTTTAATAAGTACCCGCTATTTCGACGTTGTTTTAAGCTTAGACTGAGGGTATGACGCTATGAGCAGAAAAAACTGCTTACCATATTTCTACTATTTCTAGTGGTAATACCGAAAACAGACTATTCTAGAAGAATAATAGTGCCTATAACTGATGTATGTAGTTGGAATCTGCTCTGGGACTGCAGGCGGGCTTTGGTTAGTGTCGACTAGTGGTAAGAATGTATTGTAAGCTCATGTTTCATCGAAAAAGCGTCACGATAATCCTCTTATCGTGGCCGCCTCTCACAACATATCCAACCCAGGCGACGGGGCAACACAAAGCCGCCGTTGTCCAAAATATGTTCTATCGGGTCCTCCAGATTCAACTCTCGGTACTTTTAAGCTCTTCATGCACCTGGCACCGTTGTCGTTGAACTCGTCGAATACAACGAAGAGCTTAACATGCAACCTAGCCCATAGCCACAGCCCTTTGAGTCTCTCGCTGGATCTTCTCAGGGGTCACGATTCCGATCCGGTGGTAGATTCACCGAAGTACTGTTCTTTCTAGGACTAGTGTTAGCAAGTTCTCTCAGGTTGAGCCCCGTAAGCTCACTTGCCCGTTCGCGCTTATTTGAAATACCCCCAAAGGCTACCAACAATTAGATAGTAAAAAAAATTCTTGGCCTCGGGTATTTCTCAGTATGTTCTCCGTTTCGAAGAGTGGGTTAGTCATACAATGCAATTTATTTATTTTTGCTTTTTTTTCTGGCCGGGGCCAAACCTTCTTTATAAGGTTCTACCGCACTAAACGACTCCCTTGCACTCTTATACCCGACGTCCGATCTCCGCCCGGAGTCAGAACCTGGTCAGAGTAAGGGGGCTCCCGCGGTCAACACTACAACCAGACTCGCGTCGCCACCCCTAGGACGCTCGATCGACGGATCGGCAAGGCGATAGTCGACGACCAACGACGTTGATCTCTGCGGTATGGCGGTCCTATCAGACCGATATGCTTCAGCCCATGTCTCAAAGGGGGGGCGGCTTTATCAGATAGGATATGAGCTCATCAACCCCTTTACATCAATAAAATATGTTTGTACCTAAAAGGAAATCCGTAAATAATCTTTTATATGATATCTGAATATATTCACTGCGACAAAAACGCCCATTCTGAAATTAAATCATCTATAAAAAATATTAAATCGTTTTCCAACAAGCAAATACTTAAACTGTTATGAGGATTTCCTCCTGAGATTTTAAGAAAAGGAAAAAGAAAAAATTTGATATTTATTTTGTTAGTGATATGGCTTTTAAGGTAACGAAGGCTGTTTACTGGTGGTAGGACCTCTTGTGAGTCCACGCGGGTGGGTACCAACACCCTCCCTATTTCTGCCGTGAAGCAGTAATGCGTTTCGGTTTGAAGGGTGGGGCAGCCGTTGTAACTATACTGAGACCTTAGAACTTCAATCTCAAGGTGGGTGGCGCATTACGTTGTAGATGTCTATGGGCTCCAGTAACCACTTAACACCAGGTGGACTGTGAGATCGTTCACCCATCTAAGCAATAAAAAAATATAAAACGGTTATTGGAATAAATACTGAAATGCCAGCCGCGCATTGAACCAGGAGTTTGAGAAATTTGTTATTAGGTAGTTGTCGGCCAGCATTTTTATCGGAAGGACATTCGTCATTCTGAACCGGGTGCATGGTACGGGCAAACGCACACAATGCGTGCGTAGGTATGCTACATAAACAAAAACTATGCACGTGTACTTGGTGTACGTGAATGAAGTGAAACTCGAATCCTGATCACGCAGGAGCAAGTCACCGTCGTCGCCCTAGACACGTCCTTACGGATCCATCAGATCCAATAACTCTTGCATTAGATACCTTCAGCTTTAACACTAGGAGCAGGCTAAGGAACCCCGGTAACCGTACTCGTCGAACTCGACAAAGAGGTCGACGTGCAACCTAACCCATGCATCAGCCCGCTGAGTTTCTCGCCGGATCTTCTCAGTGGGTCGCGATTCCGATCCGGTAGTAGATTCATTCGCGAAGCAATTGCTCTTGAGTTGTTAGGTCTCCTTCAGAGGCGCTCGGGCAGTTGTTAGCAAATCCCACCCCTCCTGGCTGAGCCTTTGCTCGCCCACCTGTCCTGGTGAAGCTGGAAAGGCCTCCGGGCCACCAGTAATCTTTCAATCATAAATAAATAAATAAAAAAAAGAAAAAAAGAAGTGAAACTTCTTTTTCAACGTGTAGTATTGTGGTTTTTTCATTTTTCATCCTTTGAAAGGATATTTGATTTAAGCGACATTTTGCTTAATACGCGACATTTATCTTTGTATTATAATTAAAGGTGCGTTTTATTTGGTATTAATATCAACAATTAGATGTTTTTAATTGAACTTCAATTAAGTTTTTTTTTAATGCTTAGTTGGGTTGATGAGCTCACAGCCCACCTGGTGTTAAGTGGTTACTGGAGCCCATAGACATCTACAATGTAAATGCGCCACCCACCTTGAGATATAAGTTCTGAGGTCTCAGTATAGTTACAACAGCTACCTTTAAATCGAAACGCATTACTGCTTCACGGCGGAAATAGGCAAGGCGGTGGTACCTACCCGTGCGGACTCACAAGAAGTCCTACTACCAGTAACAATAACAATGACGTCGCAATAAACTTGCAGCTCAGTGCTACCGTATCGCCCGGGACCTGAAGCAAGCCAGGGACTGCTACTACCGCGCTTCAGAGAGCTATAAGAAGAACAGGTCGTTCTTCCACGCGGCTAAAGCTTTGGAGCAAGCCCTGCTCGTCGGCAAGGAGCTCAGCAATGCTGACGAGGTATGAAATTATAACTTTTAAGTTTCTTTTGTATTTATGAATAACTAGCTGACGCAACAGACTTCGTAGTGCCTCAATTGATAAATAAAATACTTTTGTATGAAATAAACTTAAAACAAACAAAAGGAATCCGTCCGACGGAGGACACATCACAGGAAAAACAAAATTGTTATTTTTATTTAATTCCGAGCATTTTCATATTTATCTACGTACGTACGAGTTTTAGCGAGACTAACGAACAGCAATTCATTTTTATACGAGGGCTGCACTAAAAGTATCGGGAATGGAACATTTCCACTGTTCCTGTCATTTTTAATTGAAAACTCCTTGGTTTTAAAAATCGAATATCATTTATTTATTTAAAAAAAGATTCTCGGTCTTTTCACGAGGTTTTGTCAAACTTGTTTAGTCGTTGAGAAAATGGAATTGACTCGAGAAAATTCAAGAGCGATGATTTATTATGGCTTTCGAAGTGGTTTAACACAAAAACAGTGTGTTGACCGGATGATTTCTGCATTTGGTGATGAAGCCCCATTCAAAACCACAATTTATCGCTGGTTTGCTGAGTTTCAACGTGGACGTGTCAAGCTCAGTGATGATCCCCGTCAAGGTCGTCCAAAAACTGCAGTCACCCAAGAAAACGTTGATGCTGTGCGTAAGCTGATTGAGGAAGATCGACATGTGACATACCGTGAAATTCAGGCAACTTTAGACATTGGCATGAGTCAAATACAAATAATCTTGCATGAACAATTAGGTGTAAAAAAGTTGTTTTCCCGATGGATACCGCATTCGCTCTGTAAAGAGCAAAAAGCGGCTCGCGTTACTTGGTGCGTCAGAACTCTCGAAAGATTCCACGCAGGATCCTCAAATGCTGTATACAACATTGTATCAGGTGACGAATCCTGGATATACGCGTACGAACCCGAAACAAAAACCAATCACGAGTTTGGGTGTTCGAAAATGAGTTAAAGCCAACAAAAATTGTTCGTTCACGGAGTGTTGCAAAAAAAATGGTGGCCACGTTTGTCTCCAAAACCGACCATGTTACGACTATTCCTCTTGAGGGACAAAGAACGGTTAATGCAGAATGGTATGCTAGCATTTGTTTGCCACAGGTCATTTCTGAACTCCGTAAAGAGAACTGCAACCGCCGCATCATCCTCCATCACGACAATGCGAGTTCTCACACCGCGCACAGAGCAAAAGAGTTTTTAGAGCAAGGAAACATAGAATTATTAGACCATCCGCCGTAAAGCCCCGACCTAAGCCCTAATGATTTCTATACTTTCCCTAAAATAAAGAATAAATTGCGTGGACAGAGATTTTCATCACCTGAAGAAGCTGTGGACGCCTACAAAACGGCCATTTTGGAGACCCCAACTTCCGAATGGAATGGTTGCTTCAATGATTGGTTCCATCGTATGGAAAAATGTGTCAAATTTCGCGGAGAATACTTCGAAAAGCAATAAATACATTTTTAAATAGTAATGTTGTGTCACTTCGTTAATTCCCGAAATTTTCAGTGCCGCCTAGGTATATAGAGATTTTATATTGTTTAGACGGCTGAACGACCTCACGGCACACCTTGTTTTAAGTGGTTACATCAACATCAACAACTTAAACGTCGTCAGCAACATGGAGCATGAGTCTAAAAAAAACACTATTTGTTGGAGTAACATGTTTGATGACGATGAAAGACCGTCACAAAGAACGTACTGGGTTATATTTTTCTATAAAATATAAATTCTAGTAAATCAATTAAGAAAATCCAGTTGAGGTCTTACGCGGTCAGTATAAAGATTTTAATATGTATATGTACCTAGTCAGGTCATAAATTCTGTCACATGTTTAATGTAAAATAATTGAAACAAGTTTATTCATTATGTAACCATTCATATACCAAAATGAACTTAACAAAACATAGATTCTTATGACACTAAAGTTTATTCAAAATGACCTCCGTGATTTTGAATACAGGCCTTCAATCTGCGCGGCCAGTCGTCTATCGCAGCACGAACGAGGTCCATGTCAATATCGGCGGCTGCCTTAATCAAGGATGTCTTGAGTGACTCCAAATTGGGATGAGGCTTTGAGCACGCCTTTTCCTCCAAGTGTTGCCATATCTTGTAATCTAACGGATTCAAATCTGGACTGGAGGAGGGCCAGTCTTCGTGCCGGATGAAGTCGATTTCACGCGCCGCCAGCCAGTCTTGTGTGCTCTTCGCTCTATGAGCTGGCGCTGAATCTTGTTGGAATACCCAGTGCCTGTTATTGAACATGGTATGAGAAACAGGTTCCACAAGGTTCGTCAGGACTGTATTTTGATACATAACTGCATTCGTTTTTACACCTTTCTCACAAAAATGTACCTCTGTTAAGCCCCAATAAGAAACTCCCAACCATACCATGAGCGAGGATGGAAAATGACCTCGTTGGACACGCGGAATACGGTTGCTCGCTTCTTCACTGCTGTGTGCGTACACCTTATCATTTTGTTTGTTGTAGCTCTCTTCTACGGTAAAAATTTTTTCATCCGAAAAAAGAATTTCCCGATATTTTTTTCCCGCGTAGCGCTTCAACAAAGCGCGGCATATCTTCAGTCTCAGGTCCATTAGACGAGCATTCAAACGATGTCCTGTTTTTCTTCGATATGCCCGAAGCCCTAAGTCTTCATTTAACACCCTTTTCACCGTGGTTCTGCTTAACCCCATCTGAAGGGCCAACAGTTTCTGCTTACGTTTGGGATTTCTTTGAATTCGCGCCTTCACAGCTTTTATCACTGCTGGAGTCCTAACAGACCGAGGGCGACCACTTCTTGACCTGTCATCTACACTAGAGTCTTCGTTGTATCGTTTGATGGTACGATAAACGAATCTTTTGGTTATATTCAAATTTTTCAGTATGTTAAAAATTTGAATTGGCGCGTAACCGCAACGATGCAACGCAATAACTGCAACACGGTCTTCTTTAAGCGTCCACTCCATATTTAAAAATGAGTAAAATTCTAAAAGTATACATTTTTATTTTCATGAACAATTCGAAATTCGAATTCAATAAACTTTTTTGTGGCCAGCATTCTAAAAGAAAAGTTTTTACTGTGTGACAATACTTATGACCTGACTAGTTATATGTATTTTATAGTTGAAATCTATACTAATATTATAAAGCTGAAGAGTTTGTTTGTTTGAACGCGCTAATCTCAGGAACTACTGGTCCGATTTGAAAAATTCTTTCAGTGTTAGATAGCCCAGTTATTGAGGAAGCCTATAGGCTATATAACATCACGGTAAGACCAATACAAGGGGAGCACCAACAAATAATGTTTCAAAATCGGGGGTTTTTCCCTTTTGAGACCTTCCGCTGCGTGCGCTGCAGAAATGATTAAAGTTTCGCTAAAATAATGTACGACAGAATTGTTCCCCTTTAAAATATCTAAAAAAAAGTCCGCGACAGCATGTTAAGGTTAGCTCACTATAATGTTTTTTATGCTAACTAAATTTATTCTAAAATAAAGCATTATTTGTGAACTATTCCACGCGGACGATGTCGCGGGCAAAAGCTAGTACAATATAATTGTGTTTACATTCTTTCACAACGAAAGCGAGTCGACAGTACGATTCAGTTACTTTTTCGTAAAGTAATTGTAAAGTACTGCTTTTGTTTCTGTCGCAATGCGTTTGATTGCGAAGGACGCTGCTCGGCCTGTACGGAATAAAGAATCGGACGGGCCTTATCAATAAATACCCTCTTATTAGTTTCGCTTGTTTTTTTGTATATATGTAACGGAATATATGAAGGTTATTTTCACGTCAGAACATCGGAATAAGTTGAAATTTAGCATTTATCAAAAACCGACAATGATTAATTGTTAATTAAATTAAGTGATATTGAGTTGTATACGTACTAGCGGCCCGCTCCGGTTCCGCTCGGGTCTTTAACAAAAATTTCAAAGATATTTGACTTTTATTTTTTTAAATAAAAGAACACTTATCGCGGCATAACTATAATAGTTAGACATATGCTGTCGCGACACCTTATATCAATAATAATGTGTTCTACAAAGTCGTCGTACATTATTTTATTCTATCAACAATGGTTTTCGCAGGTCGCGCGATGTAAAAAATATTTTATGTAATTTTTTTACACCTTGGGTTACATTATTGGAGTTTTAGTGAGGATCCCTAATTTTTTTCAAAAAAGATTATAGCCTGTGTCACTCGGGGATAGTGTAGCTTCCAAATAGTGAAAGATTTTTTCAAATCGGTTCAGTAGTTTTGGAGCCTATTCAATACAAACAAACTAACGAATCTTTCCTCTTTATAATATTAGTATGGACTCGGAATCAGCGATTTTTTTCTCCATCGAATGATACTGGATTCGACCTAATTTACCTCAATTATGTTTACCCTATTAAAATAGCTGAAGAAGTTTGTCAGCCATACAATATTTTTAAAAATTTTAATCTTTAAATTGCTCTCTTGTAAAGTTGCAAAATGTGACTTAAACCAAATAGCCATTCACCTCTCAATATATAATATTATAAAATTTTATATACATACTAAGTTTACCTCATTCTTCTGAACGGGATATACGGAATTAGTGATTTTGTTTATATCCGAAGATACTCGTAAATTAGTATCTTACGGCAAATACACGTTTGAGGTCACGATAATATTTCCTTGACTCAATCTTCAAGACAAGTTTATATGCATACACATGTCTAACTGGAAGGATCAGAAAGAGAGTTTTTTTTACTGTGTGCAATGAAATAAATAATTTATCAAGATTATGCAATTTGAGTTCTTAGTAAAAAAAAACACTTTTTTGTTCTTAGCCGAATAAGTGAGTAGTTTTTTTTTAATATGAATATAAACTTCATTTATGTAAAGAGATGTACAGAGTACAATGCGGTTGAAAATAAATTTTATTATTATTTAGAAATATACATACTATGTTTCTAAATATTTTGTAATTTTGTTTCATTTTTAATAAGTTTAATAATTAACTAATAAGTAGGTACTAGTAGCGACAAAAAGACAATAAGTAGAAATTTATTTTCAACTGTATTGGACTCTTTGCATCTCTTTGCATAAAATGAAGTCCACATCCATATTTAAAATGCTAAAGGAAATGAACTCTTCTATTTAAATAACTTGCTTTTAGAATCGAGAAGTATTACTGGAATTTATTTAAGATAGCATACAACTTCTAGCAATTTTGTCGAAATTAAATTATATGGACACAGTCTTCGGTCCGCGGTTATTAAGGATGAATAACATCCAAAGAGTCCAATGCGTGTGCCCATTTCACGTCAAGATTACATTGAAGCCAAATTTTTTTTTGTCTAAATGAAGTTTCACACAACAGGTCTGCTGTTCCTTAACCGATACAGAAATAACCGATTTATTTGTGTGATTGGTTATCATGAACGGCGAGTACGAAGATTCTGGAGTCCGCCATTTTAAAATTGATTGACTGATTGACACAAGTCAGTAGGCAGCCTTTAATGGAAGATATCAGCATTCTGTTGCGAAGTCTTAGTAACATCAATGCTGACTTGTGGATAACGAATATTTTGTATTGATAGCTGTTCAACTTGGCACTGGAGGCCTCTAGCCTGTATCAGCAGCACGGGTCCGGGGACAGCGCCGCCGGACTCTTGGACAAGGCCGGTCGCATCCTAGAGCAGGACACACCCCAGCTGGCCGTGAAGCTGTACCAGCACGCTGCCGATATTTCTGCCGTAAGTAGTAAATTCATAATTTATCTTATGGTGAACATGTTGATGAACTTACTTACTTAACAGTGTTGGAAATGTGGTTGATAGGGCAACCCTGAAAAATTATGTGGGTAACTTTCTTTTTATTGCTTAGGTGGATGGAAGAGCTCACAACCCATCTGGTGCTAAGTGTTTACTGGACCCCATAGACATCTACAACGTAAATGTCACCGCCAACCTTGAAATATAAGTTCTAAGGTCTCAGTATAGTCGCAACGGCTGCCCCACCTTTCAAGTCGAAACGCAATAACTGCTTCACGGCAGAAATAGGCAGGGTTACTTACCCGTGCGAACTCAAAAGAGGTTCTACCATCAGTAAAAATATAAATATTTTTAAGAGCTCAAGGATCTCTTGGTATTAAAAGGTTACCAGAGTTAATTTATTTGAAAATCTGAACATTCGTTTAGTTTGAAAGAGATAAATGCGATCGATGTTGCATTTTATTGTATAATGTTTGTATCAATCTTCAAACTGGAACGTATTACTGCTTTAAATAGGTAGCACACACTCGGGTCGGCTTAGAATGCTCTACCGCTACGAATAATATTTATTCAAAGTGCATTTCCGCTTCGCTCAAAGAACTCCGTACAGTGAGGATTTTTTGCAAAAGTTGAACATGCTTCTTACCTATTTTTTCAACATTAACCGTCTAAAAGATCTGAGTAGGTTTACGGTGAAGATTAAAAATGACATAAATTATAAATGGCATTTCGTTTATGTGATGATATTATTGTAAGTATTTATATGATATTATTCACTCAAAATTGTAATTAACTTGATGATTGAAAAATCAAGTTTAAAGTTAATATCGGGTCGCGTATTCGAGCGCACTGCTTGAAATGTTTATTCTGGTAAATAATTATGAAAAGAGGTAGCAATGTGGTCGCTTTGAGGATTGAAAAATAATTTTGTTAATGCACAGATGTCACAGTGTATTTTCTCGTTGTGGAGAGAGCACCGCTAATTTATTCTGTGATCACGACTAATATATTCAAAGTTTTAAATAGAGTGCCTTGTGCTTTCCGATTAATATGTCCGTTGATATTTGATTAGAAAATTTAATGAAAATAGATGTAAAAAAAGGAGCAGGGACATTCACTTAAATCTCAATAGGTTCAAATCTTGTTCGAATCTCTTGGCACGCAATGCCCAATAAAACGCATTCTTCATAGTAATCTATACTAATATATAAATCTACAATGAATCTAAATCTACAATTTTACGGATGTTCCGTTATAACTACTGAACCATACATCCAATTGACTTGAAACTTGGTATCCGTGTAGAAAATACATGTACTTAATTTAATGGATAGGCTAATATTTATATGAGTCTTGGACTCCCTAATACTAATGACAATAAATATTTATGTTAATTTTAAATGCCCAGCGAAGCGGGCAAGTACGGCTAGTCTATAATAAAAAGAAAACTAACAAAGTGTTTTTGAATCACGTTTAAGTCTTGTGCGATATTACAATATCGTCTATTCTATTCATTAAAGTGCACAGGTATTTCATGATAAGTACTTTGATGTTAATCGCGCTGTAACTGGCTATAATCCTGGATCTGTCTGGATCCATATGTACCGATAA
The DNA here is from genome assembly GCF_030269925.1 of Bombyx mori. Taxonomy (NCBI): domain Eukaryota; kingdom Metazoa; phylum Arthropoda; class Insecta; order Lepidoptera; family Bombycidae; genus Bombyx; species Bombyx mori. The sequence goes on along the minus strand of NC_085107.1, from coordinate 1,369,025 downwards.
TATTTGCTATAGTACCTACGGCCTTCGAATAAGCGGAACTTGTAGTGGGCAAACTAATATCGGACGAAGTTGAAGTTGTTCATAAATCTGCTGAGTTTATAACTACATATTACTTTATTTGTAGCCACATAAAACATAGTATTTTTTTTACTACTATTATGATTTCAAAATTTCTAAATTATAATTTGCGTAATTACTGGTGGCAGAACCTCTTGTGAGTCCGCACAGGTAGGTACCATCACCCTACTTATTTCTACCGTGAAGCAGTAATGCGTTTCGGTTTGAAGGATGGGGCAGCCGTTGTAACTATACTGAAACTTCAGAACTCATATCTCAAGGTGGGCGGTGGCATTTACGTTGGAAGATGTCTATGGTATCCACAACACTCGGCAACGACAAGTTGCAGCAGCTTCGCCACCCCCATGGTCAGGGACTGGCCCCACACGAGCGCCCCGTATAGGGCTAATGATCGCACCACCCCCGTATAGAGACGGCGCGTCCCCTGGTCAGGCCCCCCGAAGCTGGGTAGAAGCCGGCTTTACGCGCCGGCCACCCCCGACAACCGAGGGACCAGGTGCTGAAAGTGAGTACGGAAGGTACAACAACTGTCCAGAATGAGGCCAAGGTACTTCAGCTGCACCCCGACCCCGATACAGACGCCTCTAACCACGATATAGGCATCGACAGGTGATCGATTTACTGATTGGATTTACTGAGCGCTACGCCGAGGCCCAAACTCCTGATTTTGTCGATGACATGCGCCACCCCAGCGGAAGCAGAACGGGCAGACTCAGCAAAACTCCCCCCCAGGCCACGACCAACGTGCCGTCTGCGTAACAGATTACGCTCAGGCCCGGGAGGAGGGCACCCCTCAGCACCCAGTCATACCCGATATTCCACAAAAGGGGGGCCGAGCACCGACCCCTGTGGAACACTGCGCACGACCGAGAACCGGCCCACGATCCCACCGTGTCCGGTACACGTGACTTTCAAAAAGGGTGGTAAATTTATGACGTTCTAAAAGAGCTTGTAAAGGATTCATTTAATTAAAAGAAAAACCTTGATTTTTAATTGATAAACGAGTGTATATGACGCAAAACGTATACCGCTTCCTGGATTAATTCGTGTCTGTCGCAATATGTTCGAGTTTCATAAAGGTTCGTTTATAAAGGTTTGGTTTCATGAAGCCAAAAAAATCGCTGACTCACACTTTTGTAACATTGTTGTACAAATAAATTACTTGTTAGTTATATACATATAAAAGAAGGCACTGGGTCAATATGATTATAAAATTAAAAGAATAAATTTAAATTATAAAAAAAAACGCATAAAATTTAAAAAAAAGTGGGAGCCAACTGATTGTTAAATTTATTTTTCAATGTACAATTTTATTTACATTTCCGTTATCCTTACATGAAAGAGACAACAATTGATATCTTAAAATAAAAATTTAAGTTCAATGATTACTGTACAACGATGATAGATAGTGTATCATAAATCGAGTTGTATCGTATAGTAAATGCAGTTAGTTTGTGTTACTCTGTGTATTCAGATCCTCGATAGAAACGTTTAAGTTGGTTTCACTCAAGTCTCGGATCATTCTATGGTTTCTACGAAACGTGTATTTGCACGTGTCGGGTGTTCTAGAGTTTTCCTTAATTAGTGTTTGTTTTGTGATTGCGAAGTTCTTGAAAGTATTCATATCCGATAACGAACCGTGAAATTTGATCGGTACAGATATCGAATCAATATAAAAGACTGTACATCTCTAGATATGCGTGGGATGAGTTTTGAAACAATATAATTTAATTTAGAAGCCGCATTTTTTTATTTACTTCTGACATATTTATTGAATTTCTTCAACGTATACTAACTATTGACTACTCTTTTTTTAATCACAGATAGTTAATTGTGACGAACAGGCACAGATAAATTGATTTTTAAATATGTACTTTAGGGCTAGTGTTAGCAATTCTCTCAGGTTGAGCCCGTGCGCTCACCTACCGATCCGTGTGAAGTTGGAATAACTCCTTAAGCTACCAACGATTGACTAGGGTAAAAAATGTATGATGCTTTATAAAAATAAATATGCACGATTTACGGAAGAGAGCTCACGAGTATAGTTCGGTATGTTGGTCCTTCTTTTGCAAAAAAAGATGTGTGGTGTCGTGGGACACCGGATAGGAACGAAGTTCCTTATTATAAAAATACTAGCCGTACTCGCCCGCTTCGCTGGGCATTTAAAATTAAAATTATTATTTATTGTCATTATTATTAGGGAGTCCACCGCTCATTTATATATTAGCGTATCCATTAAGTACATGTATTTTCTACATGGATACCAAGTTTCAAGTCAATCGGATGCACGGTTCAGTAGTTATAACGGAACATCCGTAAAAACCACTGTAGATTTATATATTAATATAGATTAATTTAAAGTTCTATTCGAGGTATAAAGAAAATAAAACTGGAAGTTTCGCAACAACTCACGGTCATTCGGTAACGTGCGAACTTATTGTGGTACACTTCATTCACGGTTGTTTGCATAAGAGTTAGTGTATTGTGCAAACGAACGCTCTGAAATCGTGGTCAATGAATGATAAAAAAATATGTAATTTTTTGTACGTTATTACAAAGTTAAGTCGTACACTGTGTGCATTACTAATAAAAATCTTGCGTTGCGGACGTTTTTTCCCGGTTAGGGTACCCCTCCGCATCGTCCCATAAGGGACTTCATTCCAAAAATATTTAGTAATGTCTGACAATGAATAACGTTTACTGTGACCGCTCCCCCTGTGCATTGCAATACAAATCGTTTCAGAACGAGAGCAGCCAGCATCAGGGCATCGAGTACATAAGCAAGGCGTCCAGATTGTTGGTTCGTCTCGAACGGTAAGTGTTCTTGAAGCAATCCGTTATAATATGTTCCTCTTAATAAAATAAGTAGTTTTAGTTGTACATAAATGATTGCTCTCACTCTGCGAAACATGCCACATGGCGTCGCATCGCGAGAGCATCGGTATCGCAGGATCTGACTGATGCATGACCACGACCACTCTATCAAGAGTGCACGAATAGGAAGTTTCGTATTCTTGTGGCATGCTCTCCTGTTGTTGTTCCTGAATTATTTCCATTTTAAATTTCCCTCAATCCCACGCAGCGATACAGACCTAGTCTAGTCGACAAGTTAAAAATGGTGTTAATTCGACATACTACTGCTAAAATTATGTGGTTTAGCTCATTTGATTCGGAATAATGTCTAGACCATTGTGCTAAAAAATTGAATTAGCACATAAAAAATTCCAAAAGTTATTAACAATTAAACACCTTCAAAAAATAGCGTTTCGTTTATGGCTTATTGTCCGTAAACTATAAATATTTTCGAAATTTGAAAAAAAGATCCTTAAAGAGGAGGAAATTTAGTAAAAAAAAGTTCCAACTCCCGGAACTGTAGCTCCATTATTTATAATTTTAATTTAACGCTGAAAATAGCCCGCCGCGCGCCATTGTTAGGTTGCGCGCACGGCCTCGAAAGCGAGTACGTCACTTAAAAAAATTTTTTTCAAGTACTTAAAGTTAATTGAAAAATCTAAAAAAATTATTGCATAATCTAAACACTTTAAAAAAATTATTCCTTTTGGAATTTTTTATAAAGCATATTTTCCAATATTCTAGACGATTGTTAATTAAGAAAAAAAATTCCAATTTCCATCATCCGTCTAAACTAAAAAAAATGTTTAAATAATTACTTTAAAATTATTTCGCTTCGTGGACCTCTTCTTATAAATATATTAAACAAGATTGCGTCGTCTAAGTTATGAAATTGTTAATATTTTGTTAATAATAATTTTTTTAAGTTAACAAAAAAGAAAAAGAACAATTATGTTGTATAGAATTTTTTTTTTCTTTATTTATTATTATATTTTCAGCGTTAAATTAAAATTATAAATAATGGAGCTACAGTTCCGGGAGTTGGAACTTTTTTTTACTAAATTTCCTACTCTTTAAGGATCTTTTTTTCAAATTTCGAAAATATTTATAGTTTACGGACAATAAGCCATAAACGAAACGCTATTTTTTGAAGGTGTTTAATTGTTAATAACTTTTGGAATTTTTTATGTGCTAATTCAATTTTTTAGCACAATGGTCTAGACATTATTCCGAATCGAATGAGCTAAACCACATAATTTTAGCAGTAGTATGTCGAATTAACACCATTTTTAACTTGTCGACTAGACTAACCTCCCTACAGTCGTATTTTAATTATGTCTTAGTGCTCAGGAAACCTACCTTGAAAGGAAATTCATTCCAGAGCTCGGTGATATGTAGCAAGAACGATCTCTAGAAATGCATTGTAGATGAACCTTGCGGTACCATATCGTAGGGATGAATTTCGTATGATGGGATTCGTATGGTGCGATAATCGAAAGCGGACAACAGAATCATCCGATGTAATCCTTCAGATTGGTTTATGTGGTACAAAATAAAGAGAGAACTAAAACACTTCGTGCGTATTTTCAGGGAAATGTTCTTCCAAAGCCATTGTAGTACATTGGTATGTGAAATATTCAGAGCGCTCGGTACAATTACATAGCTATTGACGTAATTAGCTGTACTACGTGGAAAGTTATTCGATAATTAAAATGTGTCCGTGAAATATGGTTTGTTTGGGTATTTGATTTGGCTTTTGAAAATGCGAGGTATAGTTTTAACGAATGTTTTACCCAATTTACTTAATTTATAATATTAATTTATTTTATAGCTTATATAATTTAATTTATAGCTTTTAAGAATAAAAGGTAAACGATACATAAATCGAAACTAACTAGCAAAAACTTTTTGATCGAAATTGACCGTTACTAGTGATAGGGTTGATTGTAAGTCCGCACGAGTGGGTATCACCAACCTGCCTGTTTCTGCCACGGAACAGTCACGCGTTACAGGTTGTAGCGTTGAAACAGCCACTATACTTACTATACAATTGAAGCATAAGGCAATTGGAGCCCATAGACATCTACAACGTAAATGCTACCACCTACCTTGAGATAAGTTCTAAGGTCTCAGTATAGTTACAATGGCTGCCCCGCCCTTCCAACCGAAACGCATTACTGCTTCACGGCAGAAATAAGCAGGGCGGTGGTACCTACCCGTGTGGACTCACAAGAGGTCCTACCACCGGTATGTAATTACGCAAATTATAATTTTGCGGGTTTAATTTTTACTACACGATATTATTCCCTCACCGTGGAAGTAAACCGTGAACATTTGTTTAGTACGTATTTATTTAGAAAAACTGGTACGTGCCAGCGGGATTCGAACACTGATGCATCGCTGGATACGAATGCACCGGGCGTCTTATCCTTTAGGCCACGACGACTTCAAAGCTGTACTCTTTATATTACTTACCAATGTCGTGGTCTGTTCTCGAGTCAAGAGGGTTTTAAAAGATTAGTGTTTGAGTAGTGTTTGATATGCTTTCAGCTACGACGAGGCTGTCGATAATTTGCGTCGCGAGATCGGGTTCCATCTTGAAGCGAATAACTTGCCGGCCGTGGGCAGACTGTGCGTGGCCATCGTGCTGGTACAACTGGCCCGCGGCGATACCGTCGCTGCCGAGAAGAGCTACAAGGTAATCGTATTCAATGTTGTGCAATGTTAGAGCTTTTTTTTTTAGGATTGAAGGATTAGTTATGGCCCGGAGGCCTTTCGAGTTTCACCAGGACAGGTGGGCGAGCAAAGGATCAGCCAGGATGGTGTTAGAGCTCTGCAGGCATGATGTAGCTTGACTATAACGTAAATAATGAATAAACGAGTATGGTGCTAGCGTAAGTAACGTCCTTGTGTATAAACTGTGTGTTTCATACGGGTGGTAGGACCTTTTGTGAGTCCGCACGGGCAGGTACCACCACCCCGTCTATTTCTGCCGTGAATCAGTAATGCTTTTCGGTTTGAAGGGCGGGGCAGCCGTTGTAATTATACTGAGACTTTAGAACTTGTATCTCAAATTGGGTGGCGAATTTACGTTGTAGATGTCTATGGGCTCCAGTAACCACTTAACATCAGGTGGGCTGTGAGCTCGTCCATCCATTTAAGCAATAAAAAGAAACTTATTTCTGAAGTTGTTTTTTTTGTTCTGTTGTTCTGAAGTTACATTGTAGATGTCCTAGAAAAAACCTGTTTTTTTTGTAAAAATAAAGGTTTTATATAAAAACTACATAAAAAAAAGGTTTTTCTTTATATCTCCCGGATAAATAGACTGCGTAGTCTAGTCGAACCTAAATCTTGAAGTGCCGGTGCTTATGGTCGAATTTCGATAATCAGTCAAAATAATATCATCACCGCGTACGATCATTGACAACTAAGCCTACTCTTCTATTAAGGGATCCTGTTGGTATTATTATGTAGTTATGCAAGTATTAATATTTTGCCTTATTTTATAATTGATTTATTATAATTGGCCTTTTTTTTATTGTACCAACGAGAACTATGTCCCCGCCCACTCCATGTTGATTTGCACTTGGAACTCTTAGATACCATAACGTCAATGCCAAAGTCTCATCTTGAGACGTAGCATCTAAGGACTAATCTCATAAATGTAGATAATATACATATATCGGCTGCCCCACCCTTCAACATGACTGTTTCGTCACAGAAATAGGCAGAACAGCGGTAAACGTATCAGTAATAATGTAATTTTAGTATATTAAAAAAAATACATCAAGCTTTTATGTTTGGTTTTTAAGCCAATACTGAGTTTTTGTATCGATCGTATCGAGATTTGTAATCGATCGAAATTTAACTAGTGGTCGCCCGGTAGTCGAAATTCGACTATAATTAATTGAAATTATAAGTTTGTACTATTATGATTCTATTATCACAGACTATTATACTTCGCCAACACTACATACACTTTTGACAAATATTAATAAAGACAAACAATATTTAATCTATTCTCAATTTGACCACAGACTATATAAATAAAGAAAAGTTTGAAAATAAACAAACAGTATGCATGTGTGTGCTTGTCAAATACACGGTAGTGTGTGTAATGTTTTTATTTATTGATTTAATATATTATTAAAGCATAATTTAAAAATAAATAGCATTCTGTACTCCTTCTCTATATCTGTATAAGTGTGGGAAATTTCATACTGCTCCGTCCGCGCAATTTTCGTGTAAAAAGGGGTTAAAATTTTTTGCGTCACGTATTAATATTTAGATTCTTCCAAAACCTTTCTAAGGAATGGGGCGGTCACTGCGAAATGGCCGAAGTGCAGACGTTGGATCAGCTGCTCCAGGCCTACGATGAAGAGGACCCGGATTCCGCTCGCAAGGCCCTCCGTTCCCCGTTCATCCGCAGCATGGACGTGGAGTACTCCCGCCTGGCTAACTGCATCCCGCTTCCGGAGCCACTGGACCCGATGATGCGGGCCGGAGTGCGAGAGAACGCCGCGCCGTCGTACGTCAGCCCTAACGCCAGTACATCCGCCTCGGTGGTACGTACTCCCTCTCTAAATCCGGTAGCTCTGATACAAATGTTGTTTTGATAAAGAATTCTATTATCCAAACTCTGTATTTATCTCCAAAACTATTTACTGATTAATATATCCGTCGCGGGAAGTTTATTGGTCACCCCTGTCCTAGAGTTGTTGTTAACTAACTAAACTTTGACTTCCAAGACTCCACATGTTCGTGTGGAGAACACTAGTCGGGTAGATTTTGGGGGTCGATTGCTTCCCGCTTCCGTAGGTTTAACCCACGATTCCCTACAAGTGACCCCTGGGTGGTGCTAAACGGGAGCCGAATACATAATCGGTGGTAGGACATAGTCCGACTGGCTGGCGACCACCCTCCAACTAGAGTCCGCCGCCAAATAGCCTAGCTGTGTTCCGGCGTGTGGGTTGGAGAGCCAGTTTTATTCCTTCCCTTTCCTCTTCCTTGTTCGGGGTGAATCTTGATGATGCCTGGAACATGCGGAGCAGACGTGCGTGCAAGCTCGCGGGACGTGATTGTTTGACGGGGGTATAGGGAGACCCAGTGAAACGGTGTTCGCCGCCGCCCGCCGGTCAGTTGGGGACCTGAACCCGGGTGTCACTACTAAACTCCGCCCCGGGAAGCTGTCCCGCCAACCGGTGTAAAATCCTGTCGTGCGGTCGTCGTGCCGGAGTCGGAGACCGGAGTGGATCCCGGCGATCGCACGCAGGGTGGACTGGGGGCCCTTCCATGCCCTGCGTCAGTCTCTCACGCAACCCGTGGTCAAGCACGTACTGTGTTCCGCGCTTTATTCAGGTATTGTCATGTTTTTGCCTCGAACTTCCTACCCCACCCAATCCCACTCTCCAAAAATAATAATAAAATGACAGTTAAAAAAAGGAAAAGGGTTTTGTCGGCGATGCCCCATTCCACATTTAATGTGGATTTCAGCAATGTAAGGGGCCTACATAGTAACCTCGACGCCGTACACCACCATCTTGAGACGGCGCAGCCTGCCCTCCTTTTTCTGACGGAGACACAGATATCTGCTCCGGATGACACTTCTTACCTTGAATACCCCGGCTACGTATTGGAGCACAACTTCCTGCGTAAAGCCGGGGTGTGTGTATTCGTCCGGGCTGATGTCTGTTGTCGCCGTCTACGAGGCCTCGAACAACGGGACCTGTCCATCTTGTGGCTGCGCGTAGATCACGGGGGTTGTACCCGAGTCTACGCGTGCCTGTACAGGTCCCACAGCAGTGATGCAGGTTCAGCTCTGATAGAGCATGTGCAAGAGGGGACTAACCGCGTGCTTGAGCAGTACCCATCTGCGGAGGTGGTGGTTCTTGGAGACTTTAACGCTCACCACCAAGAGTGGTTGGGGTCCAGAACCACTGACCTCCCGGGTCGGGCTGCCTACGATTTCGCCCTGGCCTACGGCTTCTCCCAGCTGGTGACACAGCCCACCCGTGTCCCAGATATTGAGGGGCACGAGCCCTCTCTGTTGGACCTTCTGCTGACCACCGATCCTGCCGGATACAGTGTGGTGGTCGACGCTCCACTTGGATCGTCTGATCACTGCCTTATCCGTGCTGCGGTACCGATCTCTCGTCCTGGTCGTCGAATGACGACCGGGTATCGAAGAGTTTGGCGGTATATGTCAGCAGATTGGGATGGGTTGCGTGAATTTTACGCATCCTACCCATGGGGGCGGCTCTGCTTTTCCTCTGGTGATCCTGACGTCTGTGCGGACCGACTTGAAAACGTGGTGCTTCGGGGGATGGAACTGTTCATTCCTTCTTCCGAGGTGCCCGTCGGGGGTCGCAGTGGACCCTGGTATAACAATGCCAGTCGGGACGCTGCACGCCTCAAGCGGTCCGCATACGCGGCATGGAATGATGCCAGGAGACGCCAGGATCCTAATACCTCAGAGGAAAGGCGGAAATTTAACGCCGCTTCTAGGTCCTATAAGAGGGCTATTGCCAGGGCGAAGTCGGAGCACGTTGCCAGAATTGGCGAGCGACTGAAGAGCTATCCCGCCGGGAGCCGTGCTTTCTGGTCGCTCGCTAAGGCTGCAGAAGGTAACTTCTGCAGGTCTAGTCTCCCACCACTACGCAAGTCTGATGACAGTCTGGCCCATAGTGCGAAAGAGAAGGCTGACCTTCTGGTCAAACTCTTCGCCTCGAACTCGACTGTGGACGACGGGGGTGCCACACCACCGAACATCCCCCGGTGTGACAGTTCCCTGCCGGAGATCTGCTTTACTCAGTGTGCAGTCAGGCGGGAACTCCGACTCCTGGACGTCCATAAGTCGAGTGGGCCGGACGGCATCCCTGCTGTGGTTCTGAAAAGGTGCGCCCCTGAGCTGACGCCTGCGCTAACGCGTTTGTATCGCCTCTCTTATTGCACTAACAGGGTTCCGTCTTCATGGAAGAACGCCCACGTCCACCCTATCCCCAAGAAGGGTGACCGGTCGGACCCATCGAGCTATAGGCCTATCGCGATAACTTCCTTGCTTTCCAAGGTGATGGAGCGAATTATAAATATACAACTCCTGAAGTATCTTGAAGATCGCCAGCTGATCAGTGACCGACAGTACGGTTTCCGTCACGGTCGCTCAGCTGGCGATCTTCTTGTATACCTTACTCACAGGTGGGCTGAAGCCTTGGAGAGCAAGGGCGAGGCTCTTGCTGTGAGCCTTGATATCGCGAAGGCCTTCGACAGGGTCTGGCATAGGGCACTTCTGTCGAAGCTACCATCTTACGGAATCCCCGAGGGTCTCTGCAAGTGGATCGCTAGCTTTTTGGATGGGCGGAGCATCACGGTCGTTGTAGACGGTGACTGTTCTGATACCATGACCATTAACGCTGGCGTTCCACAAGGTTCGGTGCTCTCCCCCACGCTTTTCATCCTGTATATCAATGACATGCTGTCTATTGATAGCATGCATTGCTATGCGGATGACAGCACGGGGGATGCGCGATATATCGGCCATCAGAGTCTCTCTCGAAGCGTGGTGCAAGAGAGAAGATCAAAACTTGTGTCTGAAGTGGAGAACTCTCTGGGGCGAGTCTCCAAATGGGGTGAATTGAACTTGGTTCAATTCAACCCGTTAAAGACACAAGTTTGCGCGTTCACTGCGAAGAAGGACCCCTTTGTCATGGCGCCGCAATTCCAAGGAGTATCCCTGCAACCTTCCGAGAGTATTGGGATACTTGGGGTCGACATTTCGAGCGATGTCCAGTTTCGGAGTCATTTGGAAGGCAAAGCCAAGTTGGCGTCCAAAATGCTGGGAGTCCTCAACAGAGCGAAGCGGTACTTCACGCCTGGACAAAGGCTTCTGCTTTATAAAGCACAAGTCCGGCCTCGCGTGGAGTACTGTTCCCATCTCTGGGCCGGGGCTCCCAAATACCAGCTTCTTCCATTTGACTCCATACAGAGGAGGGCCGTTCGGATTGTCGATAATCCCGGTCTCACGGATCGTTTGGAACCTCTGGGTCTGCGGAGGGACTTCGGTTCTCTCTGTATTTTATACCGTATGTTCCATGGGGAGTGCTCTGAGGAATTGTTCGAGATGATACCGGCATCTCGTTTTTACCATCGCACCGCCCGCCATCGGAGTAGAGTTCATCCGTACTACCTGGAGCCACTGCGGTCATCCACAGTGCGTTTCCAGAGATCTTTTTTGCCACGTACCATCCGGCTATGGAATGAGCTCCCCTCCACGGTGTTTCCCGAGCGCTATGACATGTCCTTCTTCAAACGAGGCTTGTGGAGAGTATTAAGCGGTAGGCAGCGGCTTGGCTCTGCCCCTGGCATTGCTGAAGTCCATGGGCAACGGTAACCACTCACCATCAGGTGGGCCGTATGCTCGTCTGCCTACAAGGGCAATAAAAAAAAAAAAAAAAAAAAAAAAAAAAAAAAAAAAAAAAAAAAAAAAAAAAAAAAAAAAGATCGATTTATTATATAAATGGGTGAATCACTACATAGTATAAAACAAAGTCGCTTTCTCTGTCCCTATATCTGTCTGTCCCTATGTATGCTTAAATCTTTAAAACTACGCAACAGATTTTGATGCGGTTTTTTTAATAGATAGAGTGATTGAAGAAGAAGGTTTATATGTATAATAACATCCATTAAATAGTGGAGAAATCAATAATAAATTACAGTTTCCGAAGCGAAGCGTGGGTGGTTCGCTAGTTTATTATAATCCGATGAGACTTTTTGGCGGGAACACGAGGAGTGAAGTTGTGTGATTTGTTTTATGTTATCTATTTAGCGTTTCTTCATGTTTAAATGCGTAATAACGGTAGTTTATTAACTGTTTAGTATATGTGAAAGTGCAAAAATGTGGGGAAATGAAACAAAGCTGCTGGACGTAACTTCTCGTGATCCTTCAAAAAGCCTACTGAAAAAGTCTCAATAGATAACCACCATTTTACTGAGATTATATTTCATCCCATATCATCTCATCTCATTTCATTTAATTTCGTCTCAGTTGATTAACGTATTAAAATAATTATCTTCAATTAATTTCATTTCACTCCATATTATCATTTTTCATAAAAATAAGAATATAAATTAAAATAAGACTAAAGATCTAATAAGACTAGATCTAAAGGTCTTAGTTACCAGGTCATAATATCGCTTTAAAAAATATATATAATCCGATGGTGACACTCGAAATATTGATTAATTGTTTTACAGGAACATCATCGTGCCTACGACGAGGAGAATGAGGAATCTCCGTATGAGCCCGTCACTTACGGCCCCAAGAAGATCGAGGAAGAGGACGAAGACGAGGAGCTCTGCTAAATCAATTCGTAATAAACCCGTTTCCTTAACATCCGCTTCCCGAATACACACCTTAGACCACACACATAGCCCAGAGACTTTTAGGCGAAGAAGGCGTTAATGAATTCGAGTGGTGCTTCTTCCTTTGAGAAATTTATCGGAGGAGGAACTTAGTGATGGATTATGAGCTGTAACTGTAATTTATTGACGACACACAAACAAGACACAAGTTTATTTTTTTTCGTTACATGTCGAGTCAGCAATGTATAGCGCAGAAACCGCTAAGAGTCAATAGTCGCACGAGTTGCGTGATTTTAAATTTTTGTGTTGCCATTACATTGATGGATTTGAATCCAAACGTGACGTTGTATGATTATTGTTTAATCTCATACGATTTCTTTCTGTGATACATGAATTACCTTATTTTATTTCGTTTAATTAAAACACGCGCCGTAATTTGAATATTTTTTACGTTTGCCATCGAAAACACTACCGTCACACAATCGTACCATATCGTCTGATATGATGTGTTCCAACCTCTTATCTATCTTGCGTATTCTGTAAATTCGTAATGTTAAAGCGAAACGGGTTAATATACTAGTTACATTCCTCAGCTTAAGTAATTACGCCCATAGCGATTGAAACCTTCACTTTGAATGTATTCCGTAATCAAATATTATTAGATATTAGTATAAGGGGATAACGCCGTACATAATTGTATTACCGTAACGAAATCTAGCAACGCGTCATTGTCTCATATCGGATGACGTCATTAATCTTGTGATTGTGTTGTTTAGTGCAATATGCTATTGATCCGGCGGTTCCCGAACATATGTTATCATTAATCTTTAACTTAACATTTAATCATGTAAGTGTATGTATAAAAGATGCATCCTTTTGTTTAATTGTTTTGATAGTTAATTAATGTATAATACTTTTCATTTACGATTCTTTGTATGCTCAGTTTTTGTATATTAATTATATTTATGTACTTTTTTTTAAATAATTAAGTATGTTGTTAAGTTTTAATCGGTAATAGAATCTTAAATAGAACGACACTGTCCTAAATTCAGCCAGGCTAAGCGCATTTATACGAATCGTTAATCGAACTATTATTCAGTTGTGGTCTATGGATTTCCATTGACCATTCAACATCTCGAGATTAATGCGACAAATATTAAATACAACACCGTCCGTTCAATTAAGACCATCATCGACAACTAGTAAGTCGATTATTCGATCGTATGCATATGTTAAGCCCGAGCGTAACAACAGCAACAATAGTGAATTTGTTGGCATAACTTTAAAAAAAAAACTACTGCTGTAGCGTTGACAATAAAGAAACGTCAAACTTCAACTGCCTATTTAGAACTAAGAACAAGTCTGAAAACACGCACAAAAAGCGTAGGTATCGCTTGACGTGGCAAAAGGATATAATGTTTTGTCTTTTGTATTTGGCGTTTCAGCCGCTGCCTTTGAAACAGTAAGACTCGATAAAAAACTTAAATAGCAAGTATCGTAATCGTTTGAGCGTAGTAAGATTTCGTTCGTATGTATTTGATACTTTAGCCGCGGCTAACGTTTACAGCTTAAGTTTAATGAAACGATTGCTGGATTTACAAATGGAAGATTATTGTGCATTTTACGATACCGTAAAATGGGGCGATTAGGGACAAATTCCAACTTTATGAGCAATTTTAAGGTAGTTGTTGATGTATATAATGCTATATCAGGATCAAAATGGTTGAGTCTTGGGGGCATCTTTGTTGTCTAATTTAAAATTATGCAACTAGCATTCCAGTTTAAGCAAAAAATGCAAAAATAGGTGTAATCCCTATTTACCCGAAAATTGCGGTTAATTGGGACGAAATGAGAAATTTGCTAGGGTTGGCACTACTTTTATTTTTATATATAGTTTTAATTTATTTATTTATTTAGTTGCACCAACAAAGTGATCATCAATAAAAAAAATTGAAAACTGACAAAAGTACATGGCAGACATCACCTCAATTATAGGTGCAATCGACAGTGCATTAACAACAACAAAAAAATATATATATACATATATATTTATTTATACATATATAGTGGGCTTTCTTAGAAACGGTTTATATTTCTCCGTTCTTGGTAAGTACTTAAGGGCTGATATTTCTATCTGGGTTCAGAGATTAGGTGTGTCGGTTATTCCATGGATTAATCAGATGAATACTCCCACTCTGAACAAATATTAAATATTTTATTATGTATTACTTAGACATTTTGGTCCACCTTGAGATTTCATTGATCTTGTTACATGTCTCTGCAAAATCGACTTACTTATATTAAATTGCTTATCTATTTCAACTAAAGACTTATTCCCAATTTCGCTTCGAATAAACCAGATTTTTACCAACAAATTTAAATAATATTTTTATAACTACATAGACAACCCTACAAACCTGTACCTATTTATACTTAGGTCGTTTCCATTTCACGTATTCTCATCCCAATTGACCCCTTTTTCGTTGTTATTTATACCTAAAGCGTCCCCAATATCCCCAAAAACAACAGATTTTTACATGTATTTTTATTTGATCAAATACATTAAAACCAATAACAACTGAGACTTACCTTTAATATATATGCTGGTTCAAACACTAAATAACGTTTATAAATCATAGTCGTCTTCTATTATTATCAAATAAATAAAAGAGAGCAAAGTTTCTAGCACTAAAATAATTACCACCACAGGAAGTTAATTTGAAACGCGATTTTTTATAAGTTAGCAGCTATTATCATGCATATTCAGATTTGTTTTGTGAACTTTCAACATTCTACTATTAAACTACAAAAAACGGAAGATTTTGCAACGAATATAAAACTTATATTGAGCGTCGAAAAATTTTCCCGGTTTTTTCCCGATTCGCCTCTCAATCCCTAATCGCCCCATTTTACCGGTACTAGAATCTTTTTCTTATTCTTATCTATAAATTATTTGAGTGGCTATAAAACTTTTAAAATCCGAGTATGGCTATTAGGGCTATATAATCACATTTCAGCAACGACTAACTTCAGATTGTTCTATGCAAATGCACAATAATCGACGGACACATATTTAAGACTCTATTCGTGTAATTTAATATGAAATGCATCATTAATATAATATGAAACAATGTAATATTAACCACGCATCAGTGGGATATCTATAGTTCAAGTTCAATTTGCCGCGTTCAGTAAGTGCAGGCGTCAGTTTTAATGATGTATGAGTAAAGTGGAGAGCCCACTATATGTTCACTTTTATTAGTAATAAATGTAATCAATAGACCAGCGTTATTATTAAAACCTATCTTGTCGTTTATACCACTCCCATCACCTATCCTAAGTGGTCACACAGTATAATCTGAATTGAATTAAGATTTACGACCACCGCCCAGATGACCACCATACGACACAGCCCACTGAGTTTCTCGCCGGATCTTCTCAGTGGGTCGCGTTTCCGATCCGGTGGTAGATTCTGCAAAGCACGGCTCTTGCTAGGGCCAGTGTTAGCAACACCTCCTGGTTTGAGCCCCGAGAGCTCACCTACACCCTAGGGTTACGCAGACATAGCCTCTCAAGGTGGTACGGTAGAAAAAAAAAGAACCGGATGACGTCAATCTGCTTAAGAACATTTGTCAGCGAATTGCCAAATCATGTATAAGGTATGCCTTATTGAATGAAAACTCTGATTCCTAAGGTTCCTGATTCTAAAGGATTCCTAAGGATTCCTTTGAAACAAAAATTCCAAATCCAATTACATTTGCGAAGCCGACTTAACCTAATAGGTGCATGGCTCTAATAAACAAACAAAAAAAAAAAACATTTGTGCGGACTCTATCAAACGGAGTCGAAATATGAGGATCTATTACACAAATCTCACCAGTCTCACTCTTTCGGATAATAAAGATAAGTAAAGTAGAGGCATCACTTTATTCGAAGCGGAGATATGCAAGTCCCATAAAGCTTGATACGGTTATTAGGTAATTTGTCTTACTTGCAGTAACAATGATGGTTGAAGCTAACCTATTTAATGAAGTCAATTTGACCAAACTGTAGTATATTAATAATAAAAAATTAGGATTCCCTGTGTTATTGGTACCGGAGACTGCCATACTTACTGCAGCGCCCCTAGCGGCAAACGTAGGCAAACCTTCCAACTCCGTACATATTTTTTTCTCGGGCCGGGGGCCGAACCTTTTTTTTATTTATTGCTTAGATGGATGGACGAGCTCACAGTCCACCTGGTATTAAGTGGTTACTGGAGCCCATGAACATCTACAACGTAAATGCGCCACCCACCTCGAGATATAAGAAAACCTCATACGAGGTACCCACCCGCGTATGTTCGGCGACGACAGCGACGACTCCATATAAACTTGAGTAAACTTTTACGCTATCGAGAGCGTTAAAAATCTCGCACTAAGCACACTAATGTGTGTACCAAACCCACGACCCTCGGCGCAACAAACAGGGCCGCTAACTACTTCACCACCGAGATACTCTCGTGGAATTAATTACCTTTGCTTCATTGCTTGCATTGTTTTTTGAATGTAAGTTGTGTTTTGGTGTGCAATAAAGTGTATTCTCTGTCTCTCTCTCTCTTAGACGGGCGTACGAGCTAATTACTATGGAGATAGAACGTTAAAAAAACGTGTTCCATACTTACTCAATAGTTTACCCGAGGACATAAGACGTGAGCCTATACTTGCTAAATTTAAATAAAAAAACATTTGTTAAATACGTTGTAACCATTTACGTAAATTAATTGTGTTATTAAAGTATAAGCTAGTTGAATGGTTTATACGCTATGTTTGTATAAAGCGAGTTACCTGCAGTTAAACTGCGTAAGCAGTTTTGCGGGGAATGTTTTGAATGTAAGTGTAACTTTTTATGAATAAATATATTACATACATAACGGCCCCCGCGGTATAGTTACTGGAGTCCGTAGACATCAACAGCCTAAATGCTAATACCCACTTGAAACACGACTTCTAAGTATCGGTATTACAGTATCGTAGCAGTTTTACAATATATAATTATAGAATCGTCACCTAAGGGTTTGCAAGTGAAACGCTTTGTGGCTACTTATCTTGTACTTGGTTACACAATACGCCCTTACAACAGTAATTACGCATAGCTTTCCTTAAAAAAAATTATAACAGCACAGATCGCAATATAACCACCAGCTTCTCTCTGAACATTTTCTGGTACTATGATCTAAACTTGTCCTAAAGTGAGTGGTAGCTGTTTGAGAATTGGTGGATTAATTAATGGGATTCATCTATCATTCATCCGTGTTAGTTGTGAACACTACATCCAAGTATGTTTCAAGAGAATACTATTTTTCCCACATATCAGACTTTGGTATTAACTTATATTTTGCAAGAATTAATTTAACAATATTTAAGAAGGCATCAGTTTACCACAATTTTGGTCTAAGTGGCAGTACCCTCAGGGCTATTCTGGCTTTGCCATAGATGGTGGATGAGCTCACGAGAGCTCAATTTGAAAGGATTTTCTAAAATCTGTCCTAGCAAAGGCTGTGTTTTGCTGAATCTACTACTGGATCAAAATAGCGACCTGCTGAAAAGATCTGATGAGAAACTCAGTGGGTTGTCTGTGGGTCAAGCAATTTTAACATTTCTGTTGGTACTACTGATGTCCATGAACAAAGATAACCACAGGAATGTTGCCATCTACAGAAATACTATGATCCAAATATTGAAAGGTATTCTCACATTCACAAGGGTTGCATTCTTAAATACACACTGGTGCCTATGTGGTATAATAAACAGTGAGGCTTGCAACATTCCTTGCCTATATAAATGTTAATAATATTAATCGCTGTAGCTATTGTTATAATAATTATTCGCTGTAGCGACATTGCAATAAAGTACAAGGGTGTAAATTATGTAATAGCTCAATGTTAAGATTGAAGCGCATAGCAGCCTTATTTGGTAATTATTTTAATGATCATTCTTACTTAGTATTAATACTTGAAATTTTTTAAATTGGCCATTTAAACAATACAGCTGGAGGCAATTAGCAGGTATGTTGGAAAATTTCACTGTTATTACTAGACATTGGTGGATATACAATACTGTGAGGATGATTGGCTTGAAGATTACTTGATCGGCATAATATTACTAAAAAAATAAACTTTTGTTCAATGTTAAATTACATTATAATCCTAAAAGCCTTAAAAATAGAAATACATTTTCCTTAAATTTTATGATAACTTATTTTTCTCAATCTATTCCACTAACCTATATTTATTTGTTAAGAATAAACATACATTGTTTAACTGATACGCACAACAAATCTGTATGTATGTTTCATATGCATATGTGATTTTTGTTAAAATGTATGGCTTTATATCCCTCATAAACTACAAAATAAAGTATTTTATTAAGGCAAATTATTAATGAGGCGACTAACAACTTATTAGGCGATTAACTACATGGTTCCAAAAAAAATCATTTGGTAGTGGTTAAATATTTTAGCAACAATTATATTATAATGAGCTACAAAACATAAGATCTATAATAACTAAATAACGGCTGCCACTATAAGATAGTAAATATATTAAACAGGAAAAATGAAATAATATGTGAGGTATTAAAAATAATGACTTGGCAGCTAATATTAACAGTGGGATATCAAATATTGTATTGTAGTAACTATTGGCTTCCATATAAAAATACACTTTCGGGCAGTAATTTCAAGCAGCTATAAAAATTAAAACGGGTCCCAATTTTAAGTATTAGGATATGAGAATTTTTGTTGTAGAATTGTAAAGTATTGAAAAAATCGACAAATGTGTTGGTTGCAAAGCGGAGGCCGCGGCGCGGGAGGTGGAGCGCGCTATCAGCCAATAGGAAGCGACGACGGCGATCGTCACAGGACTCGCTACTACTTGTTATTGTTTGTATTATTCAAGCGCATAAGCACTCGTAAACTTTTTCTAAAATAGTTTTTTACGTATTTTGGGAATCAAAGCTACGTTTAAATGCAGAAATGAATCAGTTGAAGTTAGCAGGACCTAGTCGTGTGATGAATTGTGATGATGGAGTACCGGATTATTGCTAAAGTGAATCAGAACAAGAGGGTCAAGAAGAACCAAAACCGAAGCGTGTACGAGGACATAACAAACTTTGGGTATTTTATTATAAATTTTCCAACTTAAAAGAGGCAGATTTTGTGAATTCAGAAAAAACTTGGTCTCGGACATTCACACGAATGACAGAAGAGTGACAAAAACGATTTTACAGATGTAACAAAGTACGGAAGAAGGGACCACAGTGCGCGGCAGCGCTGTATTTTCTGTTTGAATGTGGATCCGACTGTGTTTTTGTTTATCGTACGGAAGCTGATCATAATCATAATGACATTGGGGCACGAGACGATTACGGTATTAATGATCAAACTAAAATTGAAATTAACAAACTATTTGACCTGCACTTAAAGCCAAAAGCTATATTAGCTGCTCTTCAAAAGATCGATGGAATTAAGTTGCCTACAAAAATACAACTCAATAATTATTTAAGTGACAGACGGCGAATTAAATTTGGGCAACCTACTATTTTGTTAGGCGAATTAGAAAAGTGGATACATGACCACGAAAACATTCCCGAAGACGAAGATGAACCATTTATTATGAAGTACTGGATATTGGAGAGTGACCAACCTATTTTCAAGTTCGTTTTGACACAAAAAAGGTATTGAAATTTACAAGTTCTATTGATGTTTTGCACGCGGATGCCACCTACAAGTTAATTTGGCAAGGTTTCCCTGTTTTGATAGTAGGAACAACAAACAAAAACCGGAAATTCTATCCGCTTTGTTTAGCAGTTTCAACAAATGAGAAGCAAGAAGACTTTGAAATGGTTTTTAGGGGTTTAAAGGAGAAGATTGACTCTTTGTTTGACCTCGATTTCAAACCAAAAGTACTAGTGAGTGATGCAGCTCCAGCAATTAAAAATGCTTTCTTGGAAGTATTTGGTTTTGATACCACGGTACGCATGTGTTGGGCGCACGCCATAAAAAATATTAAGAAAAAAGTCGAGCAAACGGTGGATAAAAAAAACAGAAAAGACATTATGCAGGATATATATGCTTTACATGACGCATCGTCACAGGAAATTTTCAATGCTGCATCACAAGCTTTTATTGTGAAACATGCTTCAAAGACTTCATTTATAAAATATTTCGAACAAGAATGGCTGATCAAAAATCCTAACTGGTTCTTAGGAGGAGCAGCAACTCCTTCACCGACTACTAACAATGCTTTGGAAGCTTTCAACAAGTCAATCAAAGATCATAATACGATGCGGGAACATTTTCCCTTATCACGATTCCTTACTGTGGCAAGCGAGATGGTTACACATTGGTCTAATGATATCAATGAAAATTCATTCCCAGAAACTCATAATATTGAATTAAAAGAATGGACAAAAGGATATTGTTGGGCAAAACAGAATGTTAAAGTAGACTTTAATATCTGATTGTAATAAAAAAGTATATTTAGTACCTAATGAAGAAGTTAAGGCTACGGGCATGACATACGATGAATCATGGCATACATTTGATGAGTTGTTGCGAAAAACTTCACATTTTGGAAAACCGAATTACCTAATGCAGGATGGAAGCAAGGCACATGCACTTGTCCTCAATTCTTTAAAATATACATCTGTAAACATATATTGGGTCTAGCCATACGGCTAAAACTAACCACTCCACCTTTAAAGGCAAAATTGATTCCGAGTGGACTCAAAAGAAAACGTGGGCGCCCTACTAAATCAAAGCCTGCACTAATATTGCAACAGCTTTTTTTGTTAGTTGTAGTACTTTTTATCTACCTTGATATAGCTTCTTTCATTTATAATGTTTCATAAATAAATAAAGATAATTGTTCTACTTTTGTGCCTTTTACTGTTTACCATTAAAAAAAATAATAGTATAGACCAATAATATTTTTTGCATGCCGCAATTTGCATTATTTAGACCCTATAAAATGTCGCAAAGAGTATGTTTTTTATAACTATGTGCATATTTTATTCTCATCTCAGTTAATTTTATAAAAAATCTCATTGTATAATATATAAAGGCCTATTCTCTACTTTATATTCGCCGCCAAGTTGTCGCTTAACAATAAATTCAGTTGCTTCACCAAAAAATTTACTGTAGCTGCCTAACCCATTATTTTTGCTACCCGTTTTAATTATTTTTAAAATCCTAAACGAGATTAGTTTGTCGCCGCGTTAAATACATGCCTTTTATTAACAAATTATTGAACTGTACAGTTATACTCTAGTGAGGGATGATTTTTATAAAGTACTTAAGAGCTTAGATTCTCAAGTCTTCAATCTTAATCTAAACTGATTTAACTTATATCTATGATTGTATGGACTTATGACTGAACATAGTATGAATGTATGGCGGTACCATAGGAGGTACTGATGTGGGCTGCTGAGGTGCTTGTTCTTTGTCTTTATTGTTCTTCGTTTTTCTGAACTGGAAACCATTCTTACGGAGTATCTTACGTAAGGTTTCTCTAGAACCTTTGAAATTTATTTCTTCCTTTAAAATTTGTAGCAACTTGTTAATAGTTGGAACTTCTTTTTTGAAAGCATAGAATTCGTGAATCTTTCTTCTGATTACTTGCAAATCATACTCATCAACTTCAATTTTACCTTTAGTTCGTACTCTTTTTTTTGGACTCTTTTTTAAAGTTTCAGGGTCTAAGAGGCCTTGTTCCACTAGTCGTGCTTCCCTCGCGATGTTAAGAACGGTGCGCTCTGAAACACCTACAATCAAGAACTATTAAAATATAGAAAATAAATATATTTGCTTGATAATATGACTGGGGTAATATTAATATTTATTCGTAGGGTAATAGAATATTTATGACTACACGACTAATAACGTACCTGTGGCGGCCGAAACTCGAACATAAACTTTACTCAGAGGAATTATAGGAACTTGCATTCGTTTCTCTTCGTCCATAAACTCTTTCACTTTTAATATTATTTCGCGCACTTCACTAGTTATGTTTTTAGGCATTTTGAGATGTGACTATTTAATATAAACACAAAGATTAAGGCATTAATACCTAGAAAGGGGTATGTTGTGTGACTTAGGCTCCAGGTTCAGCTCAAATTTTAAAATTATAACTTAGATATTTATATGTAATGAACCTAGCTTAAAATCAAAGCTCAAAGAGACTGAAATCAGAAAATTCAGAAGGTGCTATTGCTATGGCGGCTTGCTGCTTTTCTCTGCTTTGTTTAACTTTTTAAGCATGGCAATTTTAAAATAAAATCATTAAACACTGCCATGCGCGTAAGATTTTTTTTTCGTAATTCATATCTTAAATTTTATTATGTTTAGTTTATATTAATATTACGTAAACTATGTACCTATCATTTTCTTCATTTCATAACCATAATATAAATATCTCAAATCCCTTTGCCAAAAAGTATCTTGTAAATTTCCCAAGAGTATGGAAATTGATCAGCTTTCTAGGCCCCTATAAGAAATAGAATTATTACTAAATTATTTAAGGTTTATGAAATAAATATTTCTAAATGTGGCAGACACTAATTAATAGTTACTAGAGTTCCCTCTACGGAATAGATCAAAATATGTTTTCCAATAAGCAAACATAACCAAACTAATAATATAGTAAAAAAAATTAGCCCTCAGATATTTTACTTCAATTAAAATATAATTAAAAACTCTAATTTTGTAATAGTACTGATTACATTTTAAAAAATATCAATGACAGTCTAACAATTCCAGATTTAATTATTTATTGTTCGCGTCTGTTATAGATTTTAGATTAGATCTTATAAAAAAACTAGCGATCCGCCCTCGCATCGCTTTTTTATTTTTTATTGCCCTGGTAGGCAGACGAGCATACGGCCCATCTGATGGTGAGTTATACAAGAAGATCGCCAGCTGAGCGACCGTGACGGAAACCGTACTGTCGGTCACTGATCACACATTCATATGATTTATGGTAGACAGACAGAAATCATGGTAAAATTAAAATGTGTAAAATCACACTGTTAATGTTCTAAGTGTTTTTTTTTGGTCAGGAGGAAATCGCCGATCTTCCGCCCTCCACTGGAAATGGAGGGCTGGCCTTGTCAGAGTCGACTTACTAAAACCTCCTGTCGCTCAACAACCAACGTCCAAACCTCACATTAGACAGAACTCATGAAAAGGCTAGGGGGGGAAAGTGTAGCGATTAGTGCGGAGCACATCTCTCCCATCACCCTCCCCCTCGGGACACCGGACTGGCGCATGGCGGTCGTCGGCACCACGACCACCAGCTCTCTCGGTCGGCAGGCTATCCGAAGCCCACCTAGATGGTGCCGGTTAGAGTGAGCTATCCTACGGAATACCTCGCTGGACCAGAACCAGCGTGGGTCGAGGATAGCCAGCCTTCCATCACCTGGATGCTCTTGCGTAAAACGCGTACAGAGCAGTTTGCACCTCGTCTTCTTAGGCCCCCCTCGCCGGTCCCCAGACCGACATGTGAGGGGGTCCCGAAACACTTAGAAGGCCAGGGCTTGGGCGAGATTCGCCTCGACGGTCCTACGACCAGGCAAAGGATCAGCCAGCCGTCTGTACTATGACTCCAGCATGTTCTAAGTGTAAAAGTTATTTAATAGATTGTTATTTCACGTGAATTCAATTCAATTCAATTCAAATTGCATTTTAAAGCTTTAACTAAATATCGACATGTACATGGTATATCGATATCCCTCAAAGGCCTGAATAAACAATATGAACAAAATTAAATTAAACGTGTAAGACTTAATGTGGCTTTTCGTGTCTTCCATAAAGCTTCGTGGAATCTTTGTCTATTCTCACCATTAAATAAACAAAAATAAGTTAATAAATGTCTACATCTATTAAATACACAATGATATTTTGTTAAGTGGCAGGTTATATGTATACATAGTTGCCCAGTGAATTTCTTGGCAGGTCTCAGTGGTCTGGTGGCAGATTCTGCGAAGCATTGTTCTTGCTAGGGTTGGTGTTAGCAAAATCCTTAGTTGAGCCCGCGAGCTCACCTACCCGTTCGCGGAAAAAGAGTTATTGAGCTATAATAAGCCTTTTTTTATTCAAAAGACGATAATAACACTACTCACAAAGTTGTGTGAATTATTTTATATTTATGATGAAACGTATAACATATAACGTATAACGTATAACGTATACAGTAGATTATTAACTATTTAGCGTCTTTGAAAGTACAAAAGTGTGAGAAAATGAAACTAAATCCCTTGGGTTCTTCCAAAATGTCCGTAAAGTCTTTGTAAAGAACCAAAATTTTACTTTATTTTATCCCATCTCCACCCCTATTAACTATAGAGTCTCAAATAAATCGACTTCAACTCATGTCATCCATTTCATTTTCTCACTACTTTTTTCACACACTACTTTTTTTTAAAATTAAACCGAATGATGTGATACCTTCTCCTTTCCGGTTGGAAAGCAGAACTACTACATTACACTACTCACTCACGTCAACGTCAATTACTTAAGTCAAATAGCGTGCAAAATGCAAATTATTGCAAATAGCTTTAACAAAATTGGTGAAAATAAATAATAGCTGTATCCTAAAATTTCATTAAAGGAAACTAAATTAAATATCATAAAATGCCTAAAACAGAAGGATTGCATGAATTATATTATGAACATATTTGTTCCATTACTTCCAAGACCGATGTACTTGAATCAGATATTACTGGGAATGGCTTCGTCATAAATTTGAAAAGGAAATGGTGCGATTTGTTCTTACTTTCATATGAAGATAAAAGGACACGCAATTATTATACAAGTTCACATGCAATTAGATTAGAAAGATTAAGACAATTTCGTCATTGCATATATCGTATACATCCATTTAGTAAGTTTCGGTAAGTAATATCTACTGTAGTTTAATTCGTTAATTTTTCACGTTTTTTTGGATTGTGATGATGTCATTCATCTCTGCCGGAACTAATAATTTTTTTTACCTGCCTCGTACTAAATTATAATAATAATTAATGTCCGAAAATTATAAAATAGTACATGTTGATTATTAAGTTTAATAATGCGTAGATATCTAAAACCTATATTTCTACTGGAATTAGCATTATCGCCTAAAGCATCTTGAAGGACAAGCCATAGACAGTACTTTGATTTTTTTAAATTTTCACTGGAAAGCAATAAATTTATGTGTTATGCATCTTTATCGCTGCTTATTTTCAAATCTAATATTCAGTCTACTACTACTATCTCAACATCTGTCTGTAGTATTAGTACATATCACAATTCTTACCCAACTGCCTCTCTAGTAAGTGCCTAAGGGGAACTTGCTAATGAGAGATGTGATAGAATCTTAACAAGGTCCTGCTTATTATTGATTTTTCTTTATTTTTCCCATAGATAATTTCTAGTGTTTGTGTTTGTGACCTACCTGGTGTTAAGTGTTCAGTGGAGCCTGTAGACATATTAACAATTTAAATGCTGCCATCTACCTTGAGATTTGAGATCTAAGTCTGAATTGTATAGTAATTTTGATAATTGTAAGAATTTTGAGGATTTAATTTTTATTACAAAGTGTTAATACACATGATGTCAGTTCGGATTCAAACATCTGCATAGTTGCATTATTTGATACAGCCCTCTGGGAATCCTATCCTTTATCCCATGACAACTTTTAAAGTTAAAAATGTAGTTCTAAAGAAAGTTCTTTTAAAATATAGTTTTATTTCACAGTAACTTCTGGGACTTCCTTATTGTAAATGTATTTCTTTGCAACAAGATATTACAACACCACAATACTTCAGTGATCTTGGTAACAAATACTATAATTCCCTATTACATAGGGATATTTTTTGAATTCATCATAATTCTTGATTTGTTTGTCAATATGAATACGGGTTATGTTGACAGTGAAAGTAGAGAAATAATTTTGGATTTAAAAAAGGGACTGGTACGGTATTTTTCGACAAAGTTATTTATTCATGTAGCTTCAGCTATACCCGTGCAAGTCATAATTTTTTTGAAATATGGGCGAAATTCATACTGTTCATTGTGCAAGGCCAATATTCTTATCAGCGTGCTACGCCTTCTCAGCATAATCGGTCTATATAGGGTATATGAGACAACAACGTACTGTAACAGAAATAGAAAGTCATTGAAAGCAATACATTTGCACAATTTCTTACGAATAATATTAATTAGTTTTTTCACTATGCTTCAGATTGTTAATTTTTCTGACACTGTCTCTTTACTATACATTTTGGTCAATGATGATATCGATCGTTCATCACATTATGGATATCTCCTTAAAATGTCTTATAAATCAAGTAACTCAATATCAAGTTACAAGAAAATAGCCTATGAATTTCTGAGAGTTTGTAAATCTCTTGTTCTGTTCAGTGTCAGACCTTTAAAGAAAACATATTATCTAGATCTGATATTCTCACTTATGGCTCATTTGATAGCAAATATTTTTTATGTGTGGTGCCTTTTGGAATGCTATGATTTCTTTTGTTGCTACAAGTATACAAATGATCATATAATAATGAATGTAAAGTCATCTGCAGATCTAGTAAAAAGTCGAAAACTTCCCGAAAAAGTGTACCAGAGGGTAGTAAAATATTACAAGTCCAATCTTTCTAAAATGACAGTTGTTAAATGGCAGAACTGCCTATACCGATCATTACCAGATATATTGCAGCGAGAAATCATGCTGAGCTGTTATAGAGGCTACATAATGAGAATACCTTATTTTTGCGATTGGCCTGTGAGTGTCATTGAAGATATTGTTGTTATGCTGAAAGAGAAAATTTATTTGGCCAATGATATAGTTGCAGAGGTTAGTAATTCACAAGGATTTACATTTTATAGTTATAATAGATGGACTCATATGACAAATGCAGTAATTTGAAGAGTATATTGCTTCTAAATTCCAACACCACAACATGAAAATATATTGTACGGAGCCGCAATGTGGTTATAGGCAAGACTCTTACAAAAATAATTGTTTGTGTTTGAACTCATAATTATGTTCAGTAATTACTCTGTTCTAGCCTTGGATTCAAGGTGATGGTCTGATAATAGTAGATGCAGGAGAACTAGCAGTGTATTCGGTTGATGATGAGGAGACTGCTCACCTTATTGATGGAGATTATTTTGGAGAATTGTCTCTTATTACTGACAAGGAAGTCAGGACATCATATGTTGTGACAATAACAGATTCTCAGGTTCGATGCACTATTTAGATTGAAAAGTATTCAGATTTTGTTCATAACTCTCTGAGTTAACTCTTTACTTTACTAAAATGAGTTACCAAGTTCACTAAGATGAGTTCTGGCGCCACCTAGATTAGGGCAGGGTTACTAGAGTCCAGTGACACCGTAATGTAGATGCTGTTATTCATCTTAAGACCCCAGATCAAGATCCTCAATTGCATTTGTGCAATTGCATTGCAAAGGAAATTATAGCAGTAATTCAGGGATTGGTACATAATCTGCATCTTTTGATATTACCGAGGACTTCTTGCCTATGGTAATATTATGGTAACAATGTGTTCAAGAGCCATTTGGTTAATCTTTTATTTCAGATTTTAACGTTAGATAAGGGAGCATTTCGTATGTATATGAGAAATCATACAGACTTGTTCTTCAAATTAAAGCATGTACTCAAAAAGAAATTTAGTGACATCGATTCGACTGAGTGAAGCTGCTTATATGCCTATTGCATCACTGTTTTGATGTACAGTAAAACAGAAACTTCCTTATAGTTTTTATACCGGCTTTAACTCAGGCGGCATAATGTAAAATTTCTATTTCATAGGATTGGGTTTTAAATAAAAAAAATTGCTATTATATAATATCTTTAATGTTTAATTATAAATAACGAATCAAATAGAAATATTTTGCGTTTATTGTGTAATACAATATTATTTTTCATTATTTTCATTCTACAATTGAGTAAGCACCTAGATGGAATTTTAAAAAAAATACATCAAAGACGTAAAGTAGTTTTTTTTTCTCAGTTTTACAAAACGGCTACCCCACTCTTCAAACAGAAACGTATTACTGCATTACGGCATAAATAAGCAGTGTGCAATAGCAATACATACATACGATACATACATAGGCTTACAAGACCATACCGCCATATAGTTTAACTACTATTTGAATTTTGAATGTTTTTGATTTTTCGTACCTAATTCTTTGTAGCGTAAAGACCAGTCTATAAAGACATTGACATTTCGTGTAATTTCGTGTACTGAATGCAGACGCACTTACGTAAACTATAGAAATTGGGTCATACCTACACGATCGACGCGAATCACCGTGTTGCATGTTGCGATTCCGCACCTGTGTCCTGTCGTTTGACGTGACTTGAATTCCCGCGTTGATTTCCTTTCTTTTGGGTTTAGTGATAATTTTATGACATGTAGACTTCTTGAAGATATGATTTTCATAATATAAACAGAGGCTTAATACATACATAATAATACATAAAATATACTACACTGTAAAAAAAAAGTCACATATAAAATCGATGCCATTTTTATAAAGTGAACCAGATTCGTCATATTGATATCATGTACGACCCAGGCGACGGGACAACACAAAGTCGCCGTCGCCAGAAACATGTCTTGTCGGATCCTCGGTGCTTTTAGGCTCTTCAAACACCGGTCAACGTTCTGGTTGAACTTGTCATCGAAGAGTTAGACGAGCGAGCTAACTCATAGACATAGTCCACTGAAATCCACTGAATTTCTCGCTGGATCTTCTCAGTAAGTAGCGGTTTCGATTCGATGGTAGATTCTACGAAGCACTGCTCTTGCTACGGCTAGTGTCAGCAAACTCTCAGGTTGAGCCCCTGTGGTCACCTACCCGTCTGCACGAAGCTTGAATATCCTCTTAGGCTACCGGCGAATAGGTAGGATTATATATTGTTATTTACGACATAGTTAAAGAGCCACGGGCTTACCACAAATCACTTTTGACCTATTTGAAAAAGTCTGAATGCCCAACTCAAAGAAACCCTGTGAAACTGGTATTCATTTGCGATTCTCCTTGAAATATAAAGAAAGAAACATTTTTTACGTAACAAAATATAAATATAAGTTGTAGTGGAAATCTTCTACAGCTCGGGAAATATTATGTAAGTGACTTTATGCTTTACTTACTGCCTTGGACCGGTAATTTGTAATTGTGGTCGTAATACGGGGAAAGTTACGTGAATATGTTAGCATATCAACCGCGTTTTTGTTTTATGGAGCATATAGTCTGTCTCGTAAACTGTGTTGTCGTTTTCAATCAAACGAAAAAATATATTGTTGTTGTTGTTGTTGTAGTCCTAGGGTACCCCGCTGGTACATAGGGCCCGCACAAGTTGTCTCCACTTTACCTCCATTTACCTTTTATAAAAATATATTGTTAAAAAAAATACCACATACCAATTATTATTGTGGATTTAGTTTTCATATGTAATATCTAAACAAGTATTGTAAATCAATGAGTCATCGTATATATTAAGTATTGAAGTATTGACAAATGTGCAGCATTTCAAGTAACGTTGACCCATAGAACACGTCACGTATTAAGTCATCATTTACATAAATATTTATAAACGCTTCATTGAATTTTGAGTTAATGTTACAAAACTTTGACATGTGATTATCGTTAGTAAAAATACCTTTACTTGGTATGATAGCAAAATAAATTGATGATTGCACACATAATATCTTAGGATGAAAGAACATGCGCCCTGGCTAAATAACCGAGCATAATTTTAAAGGTAGGCAGCGGCTTAGCACCGCCCCTGGTATTGCTAACGTCTATGAGAGACGGTAACCATTCACCACCAGATGGGCCGTATGCTCGACTGCCTACAAGTACAATAAAAAAAGAACCGCAAAACCACTATTTACTGGTGGTAGGACCTCTTGTGAGTCCGCGCGGCTGGGTACCACCGCCCTGCCTATTTCTGCCGTAAAGCAGTAATGCGTTTCGGTTTGAAGGGTGGGGCAGCCGTTATAACTATACTGAGACCTTAGAACTTATATCTCAAGGTGGGTGGCGCATTTACGTTGTGGATGTCTATGGGCTCCAGTAACCACTTAACACCAGGTGGGCTGTGAGCTCGTCCACCCATCTAAGCAATAAAAAAATAAAAAAACTATGCCGAAATTAAAAATAATTTAGGAAATTAGCTGATTGCATTACTAATTGTGCTCCACTTAATAGCATGACTAAACAGATCTTTAGTAAGTCCTTTGTAAATACAGGCTTATTCCTTTTGACGTAATCACAATCATTTCTATGTATTTAACTACATATGGTAAATTGTGTTTCAACATAATAAATTCATATAACATGATAAACAATAAAAATTTACGTAATATTCCCAACATAGCACCTTCTGAGCTTCCCGCAAATTGTTTTATGTTATTATGAAAAAGTCTTACACAAAAACGTTTCGACCTCCTCGCTGGTTTAGTGGTTAGTAAACCTAAGTGCCTACTGTACTGCAGTGCCCGTAGTCACCATTTTTTTATCCAAGATATGATTGTTCTTGTCACTTAATTGCTCTGCTAACACTCATAACACAGAAGAAATCTTACTTCGGGTCATTTGGAGCCATTGCGGAACGTAAAGTTTCATATGTATTCAGAAGCAGTAGTTTGAGGGGTAAAGCCAAGCTGTCATGTTATAGATTGCAAATATTTATATCAGGCCGGATACTCCTTTTCGATTTATTGGTAGTTATAGTTAATGATAGTAGCACGGACTCTGTGTTGTCTTATGCGGATCCACAGGGAGTGGTTCGAGATATTGGTTGAGATCTGCCCCTCTAAATTTTACTATCTCTGTGTTCTCTGCTATCCCAGCAGAGTTGTTTCGTGCTACCAGAATCCAACTTTTTATAAAACAATTCGTTGGTCCCCGAATAAATTACCTTTCACGCTCTTTTATAAACACTATGACTTTTTAAACGAGTTTTTCATTATGTAAGTCCTTAGCGGTATAGGGTTGGTTCCTAGTTATTAGTGATGGACTAATGTCACTGTATCCATTCGTCGGAATAAAGAACACATACTGTAATTACAAATTGAACTCATTACGGTTGTTGCGTGTGTGTGTGTGTGTTTGCTCAAAATTGTGAAATCAGCACATACGTGATTGTTTATAAAACACCGGTATAGGTCATGGTTAAGCGTACCGACGATTCCGGATGGATTTAGTAAGCGAGACGGTGAATGACCGAGATATAAAGTTCTCGGAATATATCCGGAACGTATCCTAGAGTGAATTAAGGATAAATTATAAAATCAGGTACATAATAGATATGTCATTTTTTGGTATTTTTTTATTAATATATTTTTATTTGATTTTCTGTACTAAGTATGTTCGATAGTCCTTAACGTCTTAAATGAAAACGATATAATGGGTGTTGATTCTAAAAAAATATTTATTATAGTAAATTTTCTAAAGACTGGTGTGTTATCTGTGAAGGTATTTAGAGTTTACACCTTAAAAATCGATTCCATTTAAAGCCTTCCTTCTTTAAAGTACGAAAATTTGTGTACAATAGCTAATTAAATAACATCAATGACGTAACTGCTAATAATGTTTATGAATAAAGGTATATACATTTTTTCAGTATTAGAAATGCGTTTACTTAATTTTCAATTGTATATTCATTAAATATCGGACTTAAAAGGTAAACTCCAGACGCGTGTCGCAGCTGGCACCCCTATTGAGTTTCTCGCCGGATCTTCTCAGTGGGTTTCGATTCCGATCTGGTCGTAGAATCTGCGAAGCACTGCTCTTGCTAGGGCCAGTTATCAAATTCACTCAGGTTGAGCCGGGGAGCTCACCTACCCGTCAGGGCGTAGCTGAAATAACCTCATAGGCTACCAGCAAATATACCAGCTAGCTAGCTATTATTTGCTATGCTATGTTTATAAGACTACCAGCTAATAATATTCACCGTCTTAAGTATTTAGTTAGGTAGGTACAAAAACAGAGTTGACTCCCTCTTGCGTCGACATCCACGCCAGTCACACTATTCGTTCTATTATACATTACCGGAGCCCATAGACATCTGTAACGTAAATGTCGCCACCCACCTTGAGATATGAGTCCTAAGGTCTCAGTATAGTTACAACGGCTGCTCCACCTTTCAAACCGAAACGCATTACTGCTTCACTGCTGAAATAACGGTTAGCGATTTTGTTTCATGTTCCACAGATGTGCGCATTTACATATTATATATTAAACGCTTAATAAGTCTACCATTATTACAAGTATAAAACCGAAATGATATTAAATTAACAAAAAAAAAAGACAAAAGTTTGACTTACGCTAATAATTTGGAATGAGAAATCAAAATTTTAGTTCCTCATCTAAAGTGTTGTCACTATCAATAAGACGCAAGATATTTTTTAATTTCATTTTCAAGAACATTATCTTGTGTAATATACTTAAACTACGTGCAAAAGCTGTTGAACCCCTTTCAAAAATGATGTTCGGTCCAGTTGAGGTACGTACATCGTGATCCAATCTAACCCACATGCGTAATTGTATGGCTGCTTTATGTAATCGTTTTAATCGTTTTAAATATACTTATTTCATAAGGCTCCATTCTGAAATATTTAAATGGTAAATAAAATTTGAGGAAATTCTGCGATCTACATGTTTTTTTTTAAATTTAAATTTAGTACAGGCGAGTAAATATTATGAAAAAAAAAATAGCGATTTTAAATTCATTCGAATTGTGTTTTTTTTTCTGACGATTTCGATCTCTGTATTTTAGGTAGATTTATTATAATTTAACAAATCTTATCCTAAAAACGCTTGCTTGATATATCTTTGTGATGTACCGGTAGCAATGCGTTACAGTTTGAACAGTATGGTAGACGCTATTCCAATGTTATTAGAACATCGACCTCATAATGAGACTTCAGAAGTCAACATCGCTCAGGTACTTGAGCAAGGGTAGGGCTATATCGTGAAACTAGATAACAACAGGGAGGCCTAGTCATTTGTCTCATTTAGATTTATATACGAGTATTTTTGGCGTAGTTGTAGTAGTAGTAGTAGTAGTAGTAGTAGTAGTAATAATTAAACATTCATTAAATTTATAAATACTGAACCGCTCAAATTTCATATTTTCTCTTGTATGATTTATACGAGGCAAGAACAAGTTAAAAACATACAATACTAAGAATATACACAATGTATTCATTCTAAAACATAGACTTTTAATTTACAATGGACGGTATTATCGCTAAATAATTCCTTCACACTACAATTGTGTTCAAAAAAAAAAAGAAATGAAAAAGTTTTTGTAATGTAGGTTCGCCGTGTAGGTATCTACTCAAAGTGACATTTTTAATTTTCTACGGCAATTAGAATAATTATAAAAAAGTAATATGGCTGACTTATAATCGAACCTGAATTCCATGATAGATATTCTATTTTATATGGTACGACTACGGCAATTATAAATAATTTGGCAAATTTACCTCTTTTATTCAGATTAATCACTCACTTAACATAAAACCTCCAAATTAATGAAAATCAGTTTTTCACAATGTAACTTAAATAAAAATGTTTCTAAAACTCAACATTCCACTATACTCCATTTTTATTCTTTAGCGATCGGGTATATGGGCATTACCGGAAAACAAATGATGTATGGTATCACATAACATCATGCCGGCTCCAAGCGAATAAAACAACGTAACGAGAACGCAATATAAGACGGCCCAAAACTACTTAATTATATATGGCAATAAGACTGTTGTTATTCGATATTCAACTTTCTATTTTAGTGCAATATATTAATTATAAGATAACATACATATCTGCATACCTCTAATAATGATTGTAATGATATATGTTTGAGAGTTATAAGTCGGATTTTGAACGTTGATGTGATTGAGTGCTCCGTTGTTAATTTATTGGACGATGTCCATTAATTTGTTAGTGCCATATGATTACGAATTATGGTTATGTTGCTTATCTTTTATCTGTAAAAAAATATTTGTAAGCAAAAATTATTTATCAATAGAAATTGGGCCCGTGAGCTCACCCACCCGTCCGGGCGTAACTGGAATAGCCAGCGAATAGGAAGAAAAAAAGAAATCAATAGAATATTTTTAAACTCCCAATAAGGACAGGTTAAATAGGTTGCGAGATAAATACGAGGTCCCGAGGTCGAAGTAAAACGTAAGGGAATGACAGAGTCCTTTTTTCTATGAATAATGCTACTTTATTAACATATTGTTAAGATACCTGCGTAAAAATTGGGAAAGTTTGGAAAAGGGTAAATCTGAATACGCGTCGCGAATTAAGTCGCAGTTATTTCTATTTTGGCAATGAAATATAATTTAAATATAATAGGAACCTATACCTACGAATCTATTTATTGTATTTATTCATACTACGGTTTTGTGAAATAAAAATAGGCCTTATTACCAGTACTCAAGAAAAAATATGGAAGGGGCTGCAAATGGAATGAATGAAGAAAACTTTGTTCAGGATAGGGTCAAATATATTATCAAATTGGATTGGATTTGGTCGTAAATTCTTCTGCGCATCTACACCGATAAAAACAACAATTACTTTAAAGAGGTGATGATATTCTAAATCGAAGATTAGAATTTTTATATATTTAATAACATATACGTAACGTTTTGCTTTTAATTTTGCAATAAAATAAATTACTTAATTTCGTTTGGATCTATTAAATTTCGCAAGCGTCCAAAATAATGAAAGAATAGAAATGATTGCAGCAATAAATGCTGGAACGAATGCTTACGAAATTAGCCTAACATAATGAATTTAAACGTATGTGAACTAGTTGCGTTTCTAATTCTCTTAATTGGAATCCGTAATGTACTGAAATTTAACTATGCGTTAGCGTTCGTTATGGTAAGGACTTGTGAGAGCTCGAGATGTGATTGACCTGTTGCAGCATTTCATTAAAAGCTAAATTATACAAATCGTTCATAACTCAGCACAATATTTATGTATTTTTTTTATATTTTTTTTATTGCTTAGATGGGTGGACGAGCTCACAGCCCACCTGGTGTTAAGTGGTTACTAGAGCCCATAGACATCTACAACGTAAATGCGCTACCCACCTTGAGATATAAGTTCGAAGGTCTCAAGTATAGTTACAACGGCTGCCCCACCCTTAAAACCGAAACGCATTAATGCTTCACGGCAGAAATAAGCAGGGTGGTGGTACCTACCCGCGCGGACTCAAGAGGTCCTACCACCGGTAGTATGTATATTTTTATTCTGCTGTATACCTTTACTTAGGAATGGATTGGCCAATCAAGACGCGAATGGGTTAGTAGTTAAGATAGGTTCGCACTACTGATGATGAGTCATGGATAATTGAAGTCATGAGTGGATGAAAGGGTTAAGTACAATTTTTAAGATTTTTGATTTTTTACATTTAATGAAGGTGTTATGTGCCTATAAACAATATTAGACTTAAAAACTCCTGGCTTAAAGGCTATTTTTAGAAATTACATGTGATGGAGGAGTTATGTACGATGAAAAAGTACAAGTAACAAAAGTTTGTTACCTGTTTTCTCAAAATTAACAAATTGTATCATATCCCATTCATACACTCATGTCTTCAATTTATATGAGGGGCTAGCTCGTGTAGGTCCGGGTCACATATCTCAACAGAAATGAATTTAGTTGACCAATTCTATTTCGAAGCGTTTTACGAGTATTGAAACATTAACAAGTATTTTTTTATGAATATTTCTATCGCGAAGCTGTTATGCGTTAGATTTGAAGAGCGGGATAGCTTTTATCTATACTCTATACTAATATTATAAAGAGGAAAGATTTGTTTGTTTGTTTGTATTGAATAGGCTCCGAAACCATTGGACCGATTTGAAAAATTATTTTACTGTTTGGAAGCTACACTATTCTCGAGTGACATAGGCCATAATATTTTTTGAAAAAAAAAATTAGAGATCCTTACTAAAACTCTAATAATTAACCCAAGGTGTAAAAAAAATACCTAAAATATTCTTTACATCGCGACAGCATAATAATTAGTCTAACTTTTTTATTTTTTATTGCCTAGATATGTGGACGACCTCACAGCCCACCTGGTGTTAAGTGGTTACTGGAACCCATAGACATCTACAACGTAAATGCGCTACACACCTTGAGATATAAGTTCTAAGGTCTCAGTATAGTTACAACGGCTGCCTCACCCTTCAAACCGAAACGCATTACTGCTTCACGGCAGAAATAGGTGGGGTGGTGGTACCTACCCGTGCGGACTCACAAGAGGTCCTACCACCAACTATTATAGTTATGCCGCAATAAGTGTTCTTTGATTAAAACAACGTCAAATATCGTTGAAATTTTTGTTAAAGACCCGAGCGGAGCCGGAGCGGGCCGCTATATATAATAAAAGACTTCGTATCGCAGAATGGGTGTGTGGTGTACAGCCTCTTTGACAGGACATGCGATCTATAGAAGACATAGACTAAGGCGGAGATTTGACATTGTGGCTTTTCTAAACTTGACGAGGACGAAAAAAGGGAAAACTGAATACCTTAATAGGCGACAAACTAATTAACCGACTGTTCCTTGGGTGATTAGATTCACATTGTGATGTATGTACATGAGCTCCGCTGATTACTATCAAATCAGTTGTCCGTCTATTGTATTAAAAAAAAAATTTTTCATTGACGTAGGCCGTATTGTGGACTCGTAAGTAAGTGCGAACGCCTTCTTGTTTCTCCGGGGAAACAGACATGAGTTCGCCTTTCGAGCTATCAAGCTATACTTTGATCTTAGCATTCACCTTGTAGTGTTGGATTGTAAAATCGTCAAAAAGAATATAATACATAAATATGATTTGTCAATTTATTTATATGGTAATTCCTGTTCTCTAAGTCGACTCGAGTTTTTCAGATAGTTATAATATTGCATTTCCAGAAACCTAAATTATATATTATATCAATCTGCATCGTAATTCCGACCAAAACCAAAAGTCAAAGTCTTTTTCGCAACTAACATTTAAGATGTCGAAAAAAAAATCTAGTCCAATCATGATTAATGACATTGTTAAGTTATTCACAATTTAAAACAAGGAAGCGATTTGAGACGATTAAACTGTAATCGAGACAGAGAATTGCATTTATGTAATAAGCGAAGACTCTTGACCGGTTCTTATAGGTTAGTTTCAATGAAGCGTAGACCTTTCTGGATATTATAAACATTTTGAGGATTTCTTCCGCATTTAATGCATTATTCGGTTGTTTAGATGATAGAGCGAATAGCAATCGTTGCGAATGTGCATAATTGAAAACATAAATACAAAATAAATATGAACGTCTGAAGAAAATGGCACTCCTGGCAACAAATATATATAGCATAATATACAAATATACAAATATATAATAGCATTCTTTGTTGGTTGTATATATAAAAAAAGGGAAAACAATCATTATTTATCACTATTGGATACCACGCCTTTCCCTCGTAGTCATTTATTCGTGTAAGCCATCAAATCGATTTGATCAATTTGCGATGTTACATTACTGCAGTAGACCTGACGGTTAGCTGGTGCCAGCTAAAGGGGGTCATAGACAAAATAGCGTGGAAACAACAGCGCATAAAACCACTTTGGCTTTCATTGGAAGCTCGTACATTTTTACGATAAGAAATTTAATCATAATCGCCTGCTCAGATATTAATCAACATACGCCTATGTGCCTCCAACTTAGTCACAACTATCACAAGATCGCCTTGTTCTGGTGATTAGCGATCGAGTACTTTACCACTAAGCCCTAGTTTGAGTCTGAGATAGAGCTGAGTAAGGCGGTGAGCTATAATGAATAACGTGCAAATAAACGCCAACCGCCAATAGTTCTCAGTCCGTTGAATTGGCCACTACTCGACACGACCATCGACCTTCTAGGAGAACATTGTGCCCTACCCAGTGCCAGTCCTACTTAGGACTTTTAACCAGAAATTTGAAAACTGTTTAAATAATATGGAAAGTTTATCCGAAAATATGTTGTAATGGGTATATTGACTTGAAGCCTTAAGCATATTCAGGGGGTTTGAAGTCGCTCTAATGGATACGTAAATTACCTTGTCATGTAATAAGGTCGGCACGTTATGTGAAATTGAGTGTGGCCTATTAGGGCTGTCATTTCATGGTTATTTTGTTGAAGAAATCGCATACTGAGCAGACCGTAACGCAGGGAAGTATTGTAGTAAACCTAACTATGTACCTTAATGACGTAATTCTAAGGTGACTCTGAATTAAGCTTCACATGAACTATTCTTCTGTGCTCGAGTTCGCATACACGAGACTGCACATGGCATTTCCTAATGCAGATATTTTGGTCGACATCATCGTGGCCTAAATGATACGACAGTCGGTTGTATGTATATTATTATGACGCACTATGCCTATAAAATCCTGTAATAAGGTTCAAAAATAAAACCCGTAACATGTACAGATGTGCGTAATTAGTGGCGATAGAGCATATCGTGAGCCTGCACGGGTGAGTACCAGTTTTCTGCTCGTTTCTGTCGCCAATCAGTCAGCCGGCGCGGTAGTGGTAGGACCTCTTGTAAGTCCGCACGGATAGGTACCATCGCCCTGCCTATCTCTGCCGTGAAGCAGTAATGCGTTTCGGTTTGAAGGGTGGAGCAGCCTTTATAACTATATTGACACCTTAGAACCTATATCTCAAGGTCGGTGGCGCGTTTACGTTGTAGGTGTCTATGGGCTCCAGTAATCACTAAACACCACCTATCTAAGCAATAAAAAAAAGAAAAAAAAAATGAGGCAGCAGTGAAACAAGAAGTATTAACATTTCGAATGGGCCCTTCAAAGTTTCCGTGCTCTGTAACATGAGGCCATAATAAATTTTAGTCTCATCTTATTTTTGTTCGCGTAAAACCGAAAAACTTAAATGCCGTTTCAGATTGATACGATTAAGCGCAGTTACAATTAACGTTACTACGTTTCTATTTCATTCAATCTGAGCTAAACTGAATAGTTAAAACTTGCTTAATATTGTTGTAGTAGTATTTGATGCGTTGAGTAAGCATTGCGGTTTTACAACGTATTTTATATTTCGAACGTGCAAAATACCGTTGATGTTCGTGATTAGAAAAAAGAATTTCACGCGTACAGGTACCGTAGTAGACTATTTGAATAAACGTACATAAAGATTGTAGCAATAATATGATATTATGTAATGAAATCGCTGGTGACATAAGTGAGTGCGCGACGACAGCTATGCCTACTAACGTATTACGGTTTTTAAATAAGTCCTAGTAGAAAATCCTTTTTGGGATGTCATAGAACTTACAGCGCCAGCTGGTGGAAACACGTAAACCCCACGTAGGGTGGTGGTAGCTACCACGCTTTCGTATTCGTACCATTCTACTTAGTACAAGTAATTAAACTGTAATTATGTAATAAAATAAGCTTATTGCTTAAATGGGTTGACGAGTTTACAGCCCACCTGGTGTTAAATGGTTACTGGAGCCCATAGACATCCACAACGTAAGTGCGCCACCCACCTTGAGATATAAGGTCTAAGATCTTAAGTATAGTTACAACGGCTATCCCACTCTTCCAACCGAAACGCATTACTGCTTCACAGCAGAAATAGGCAGGGTGGTGGTACCCACCCGCGCGGACTCACAAGAGGTTCTACCACCAGTAATTACGCAAATTATAATTTTGCGGGTTTGATTTTTATTATACGATGCTATTCCTTCACCGTGGAAGTCAATCCCGAATATTTGTTGAGTACGTATTTCATTAGAAAACAGTGCTTCTAAGAGTTTCTAAGAGTGCTTTGTTATATTATAACATAGTAAAAGTTAATTAATTTATTTATTGCATTTATGTATGAACGATCTCACGGCCTACCCGTTTTTAAGAGCATACCGTATATATCAATGCGGATACCGTCACGGCTGACGGTGGAAATGGAAGTTTCGAGAAATGAGATCGGAGTTTCAATTGTATCGGGTAAAAGTTGTCACAGTCTTTGGATGAGATATAATAACTGCTTTGCGACGGAAACTTTTGAACAAATACTGTATGTAATTGCAATTATTTTTTTACATCAGTCAGGCAAGCAGTATAACTCGCGAGAATGTAAGGTACTATGTATGGGAAATACAGTAAAAGTCACTATTGCAATGTCAAGTCTTTAAAACCTGAAGACGCGAAATTCAAACTTTTTATAATGCACTAAAGTGATCGTAATCATAGTCGTAAATTACACTAACTACGACTTTGATTTTTCTTTGTCGTAACTGGCAACAAGGTTATAATTAGATGATTGATTGATGATTGAATGATTGACTGATGAAGAATAAATTAATTTATTTAGGCCTATCAATAAAAACATTTTAAATGAAGCAGTTAAATATTAGAATTTCTATGTTGTGAGTACTGGAAACACTGACATGAGATAAAAGCAAATATAATTAGACATCGAACAGATAATCTTTAACAAAGATACAGACTCCGAGAGTACAGTAGTAAAGGTTATTGTACACTAGACGTCATTTCGGGTCCTCCCAGGGTTCGGCGAGTAAACTAACCCATAAGCACAGCCAACTGAGTTTCTCGTCGGATCTTCTCAGTGGGTCGCGTTTCCGATCCGGCGGTAGATTCTGCGAAGCGCTGGTTTCGCTACTGTTAGCAACGCCTCCACGTTAGAGCCCCGAGAGCTCACCTATTCGCTTGGGTACGCTGGCATAGCCTCTCAATACTACCAGCTTAGGTAGTAAAATAAAATTACACTAGACAAATCTGGTTTAGTTGACGGGCTGTAAATAGCACGTGCTTGGGGTGCACGTAGCTAAAATTGTTCCATTCCATTTTCATAGATCAGCCTTTCCCGAAGTGGGCGATAACGCCCCCATGTGGGCGCTGCAGGCCTAAAGGGGGGCGGTAAGAGAACAAAAAAAAAAGGGACGTTGTATAGAGGCTTGGAAGGCAATTTGTAATTTCATCTAGGAAGACTCTTAGACACCGACTGAGCTCTCGCTATAGTGGTTTTTAAGTAGGTGAAAAAATGGAGGCGTTAAAAATAATTGATTCCCAAAGTGGGCAGTAGACAAAATAAGTTTGGGAACCCCTGTCATAGATGGATGTTTTTTCCATGCTAGCTTCTTAAACCTAGCGGTTTCGCTCGGTTGAAAGGTAAAGATGTAACCCTCGGGAATAATACTTTTTTTCTGAGCTATGATAAAAAGGTGGTTCATATATTTCTACAAAATTAAATATTTAAAGAAACAAAAAAAATCACTTTCGCATTTATAATCATGGACAGTTAAATTTAACGGTTTCTTTTACTTTACATTAAATCGTTAATTAGTGAATGACGTTTTCATATCTTAATTAGTCAAAAACGAAATTATAAATTTATTAAAGCAACATTACGAAAACTAGCTTAGGACCGTTGTTTTATGAATTTGATTATCTTATGTTTTTCGTGTATTTCGTTACATTAAATTTGAAAATGATTTAAATCAGCACTAGCACAAAAAAAAACATTCGCAAAGCAAAAACACAAATAATCACCTACCAAAGTGCAAATGAAAACATAAAAAATTAAAATATATCAAAAAAAAAAACAAGTTTGTCAACTATAGACCCAACCACTGGATCAGTCTAAGCTGACAAGAAGAACTTAATATCAAATTATTTTTATCCGCACGTCACTCTTAATTCGATACCATGCACTAAATACACCCAAAACTGTACACGGAATTCACCCCACCTTCAAACCCAACCGAATTTAAATAACACCTTTCAATTAGCAGTAACGGTATCGAATAAAGCCTTTCTAAAGCGACCGGGTTTAACGGGCTAGTAGGGATGCATCAGGGGGCTAGATTACGCAATGTATCTTAGCCGGCAACGGTCACTATATATAAGCTGGTAAAGCATGCTCAATGCATAGAAAGTACTGACAACAGACCAAGTGTATTACTGAATCAGTCCAGCGGAAACAAGCAAGATGTACGCTAAAATCGCCGTGAGTGAATTATTTACAAAAAATAATAATAAGAATAATAACGAATTAGAGATGGGACTGCAGTGATATTAAAAAATAATTACTTTAATAGCAGTGTTTAGTGTTGCGGTTTTTAAGTTATTTTTGTGTATCTTTTTCAGCTCATCTCACTCGTGGTTGCCGTAGTGGTCGCATCCCCTACACCCGGAGGCGGCGGCGGACAGTACGTATTTTTTATTATTTCACATTCAATTTAATCCATTTCATGCTTAGAGCACCTTTAAAATTATACATAGCCTTATAGGGCTTTTAGAATTAAATTACAATAATGAAAATTCAATTTAACATTTTGACAAAAAAAAAATCGTCGCGTTGTTCAAAAACGAATTGTAGCAAAAGTTCGCAGAAAGTCAAAATAGTATCGACATTGAACTTCATTAGACGTAACAACAGCCAGTGTTCAATTAACGATTATTTAAAAGAAAAAATCTTTCGACAGAAAACAATCGAATTATGTAAGCGAAGGCCGCAGCCGAAGCCGATTATGTCTTGCTATTTTCGTAATCTAGTTTTTGGTCTAGATTCACCATATACATATATTATGTGTATTATATTAGCAGATCTGCAATAACGTATAGAGCTGTGTTTCTCAATATTTTAATTAATCGCATGAATGTGTGTTAATTAGGCATTAAATTATTCAAGATTAAGGTCAATCAAAATTGATATTTTTTTTGGTTTTTAATCAACAATTTTAATTAAAATTGTATTGATAAAACGTGATACGTAATCATCTATTTTATAAAGAATTTTAGCGAGAGCCATTATTTTTTATTAATGCAAGGTGATATTGTAGAAAGCCCAAGAAATAGTGGAGTAGAGCGTATGACCTCATCTGCATAATTACGAAAGAAAATTACGGAATTAATGAACGCACAAAACAAACCTCTCATTATTGCACCCCGCTTCTTATGTAACTGAGCTCGTGTGTTGAGTTACTAAAGCGTGCTTGATATATAACGTCATTTATAATAAGCATTCAATTAAAAAAATAACTGCCGCCAATAAATTACTTCGCGTTTTTTTTTTATGAACGAAACTAAATTCAAAAGTTGTAATCTTAAAGTTGTTTAATTTTTTTTTATTGCTTATATGGATGGACGAGCTCACAGCCCACCTGGTTTTAAGTGGTTACTGAAGCCCATAGACATCTACAACGTAAATGCGCCACCCATCTTGAGATATAAGTTCTAAGGTCTCAGTATAGTTACAACAGCTGCCCCACCCTTCAAACCGAAACGCATTACTGCTTCATGGCAGAAATAGGCAGGACGGTGGTACCTACCCGCGCGGACTCACAAGAGGTCCTACCACCAGTAAAAAAATTAAGTAATGCATAGATTTTGATAAGATAAGATTAGGAAATTGAAACTATTTTTTCGATTTCAATCACGCATTTGCATTTTTATTTTGTAATTCTCGACGTTTCCAGCAGATACTAAACGGGTTCCGTGGTCGCGGACGGCTCTAGTGTTATTCGTCGACATTTGATTATTGGGGGCATCTCCTGTGTGTTTTTTAAATATAAAAACTATTTCTTGCCTTTTAAGTTTCTTTTCGCACGACAATACTCACCGAGCTAAGAATACGTTAAGAATACTTGATCTCGTTCATCGAGTCTGTCGTCATGTAAGTTTTAATCGAATATACGGTGCATTTAAGTACATATTTACATTAAAGTAAAAGGCAGAGACAGTCAGATCTTATATAAGAAGGTCACACGGGCATTGG
Source organism: Bombyx mori (assembly GCF_030269925.1). Classification (NCBI taxonomy): domain Eukaryota; kingdom Metazoa; phylum Arthropoda; class Insecta; order Lepidoptera; family Bombycidae; genus Bombyx; species Bombyx mori. Next base: position 1,324,867 of record NC_085107.1, on the reverse strand, counting down.
AATTTCGGTTTTTTTGTTGTTGTTATATGAAATGTTTTAATGATATTTTCAAGTAGATACTTTTGTGGATGATATTTTTTATTACCAAAAGGCATCACAGTGCTTACTCTCAACATCTACATTGAAGTCTGACTGCCGTATTGACATTAAAACATCACTTTGATTTTTGGGAAATTAAATTAGCACATATAAATTACTGACTCGGCGATGCAGTAGTTAGAGTCTCTGATTGTGGCGCCGAGAGTCGTGAGTTCGATTCCCACATCGATGAAGAGGCTTGTTTGCCCTTTGTCTATGTGCTTATTATCTTTATATGTGTATATTTAAATGTATATAAGCATGTATGTCAGCCATTGGTACCCATTGATAACACAGGGAATCCTAATTTGGGGGCGGATGACCGTGCGTGATTTATTCCCAGTTATTTATTAATTAGTTATTTATTATAAATTTGTTTTGAAAAATTGAAATCGTATCTGACCGTTATGTGTCTAATGTGGAGATAAATTTTCCCTTCATTAATCCAGTAAGCACGTGAATCACATTCTGCCATTGTTTCTATTGTGTACAAAGTTAAATAAATTACTATCAAATTACTGTCCTAATTAGATAGTTTCTTAATTCTGTGTTCGTAAAATTTCCTCCCAACTTTCTTAAAGTAAGCTTCACAATACGACTCCTAGCTCTCTGTTGTAAACGTAATCAAACGTGCGCTCCTTATTATTTTCATTTAATCTATGTTATTTGTAGTGAAAGTTCAATTGACTTTGTTTACCGCCGGCTTTAGATTTACATCTAACTACACGATAAATCGTATCGGCTATATACGGGTGTGCCCTTAATAATTAAATTGTTTGAAACTACAATTTGTTAAAACTGCTCCCAAACTTTGTCATTTCGATATAACAGCTATATTTTCATTCAAACTAGTACGCATTAATTTACAAACACCAGAAATTTGTTCGTTATATTTAGCGGAATAAAAACACTACAAATCTCAAATTCTACTAAACGTGGAATAAGATTATTTTTTTAAAGATGGCTCAGCTTATTGCAATCGTCTGACTGTTATAAACTGTGAAGCGATATATTACGATTTCAACGTTCTCTGCTTGCTTGAATACACTTTTACTACATATCATTGTCTACTGCGTATACCTGTCTAAAGCTGTATTGATAATTATGTCATTGGTTCTCATGAAAATTCAATATAAATCCAAAGAAAACATATCATTTGCGCAAAATCATATCGAGGAACGAAAAACGATTTGGTTTAAGCGCCATTTTTACAACTTTACAGGAGTCCATTTAAAGTTTAAAATTTGAAAAAAATTCATAAGAAAAAACTTCTTTAGCTATTTCAATGTAGTAAACTTAATTGAAGTTCAATTAAAAACACCGAACTGTTGATTATAATACCAAATAAAACGCACCTTTAATTAGAAATATAAATGTGGTGTATTAAGCGAAATATCACTTAAACTAAATATCCTTTCAACCCTCGATGTATATATCGATAAACATTACGTTGCATTACATCACTTGCAAAAGTAACGATGGAATTTTCGCGAAACTGTCAACTTCACCGCGATCCGGTTTATGGAGAATCGAAAAATAAATACAGGTTCTCTCTGATCATACAAAAACTTATCAGCCTCTAGCAATTACTATAGATTATATTGGTTTATTGTGACTTGTATTATAAGTAGATGCGGTTTTTTTTATGAATGACGGTGGCCCGGGGGCCTCTCCAGTTTTACCAAGACAGGTGGGCGAGCAGAGAGGCTCAGCCAAGAGGGGTGGGATTAGCTAACAGTTGCCCGAGCGCCTCCAAAAGAGACCTAACAACTCAAGGGTAGCTGCTTCGCGAATGAATCTACTACCGGATCGGACCCGCTGAGAAGATTCGGCGACAAACTCAGCGGGCTGATGCTTAGGTTAGGTTGCACATCAAACTCTGCTGAGTTCGACAAGTACGGTTACCGGGGTCCCTAGTCCTATTGTTAGAGTTAAGACGTCTAATGCAAGGGCTTAGTTGCGGTAAAGACAGAGGCGGTTTATAATCTTGAAGTCTACTAAGTTGCTCATAATTATTACATTTTGGTTATGTGTGACTTGACTGATAGTATTGCCCACAATCTCATTGGCTGCTAGGACTCTTTTCCGCGCGGAGTCATCAGCGTGTACTGTGAAACGTGTTATGTAGTATCAAATTTAGTATCATTAGTATTTAGTGTCAAATTCATAAGGTCTTTATTGCTTCGTACTTTTAAGCACACACAAGTACACCTATGGACCTCATTGAACACATTAAAGTTAACATCTTCGATTTTTCTTTCAACAGCAAACACGTGACCATCCACGTTCCCTACAAGATCCACACGATCCACCACCACCACGTGTCCAAGGTGCACGTTCCAGTGCACGTGCCTGTAATCAAGGAAGTCCAGGTCATCAAGGAGGTGCCCATCATCAAACACGTGCCGGTGCCCATCGTTAAGCACGTGCCTTTCCCCGTTGTGAAACACGTGGAAGTCGAGAAGAAGGTGATCGTGCCGGTCCACCATCACGAGCACCATGAGCACCATGAAGAGGAACAACACGGGTGGGAAGGCGAAGCGTTACACGGCTGGAACTGATTTTATCAAAGAAAATTCATCATAGCTTAAGGTCGGTTTCGACAAATATAAATTTTGAATATTTCTTTTCAATTAGCATTTGCTTCATCTTAAACTAAATCTCGTTTATTTATCTCAAATACTAGGAATGATAACAGAATATATGTATATGCTATTTATGTTATAATAAGTAGGTAGATATTATTTTAGTAAATCAATTAGAGACCAGAGACATTTCCCACCAAGTCATGCAGTTTTTTTTGTTGTAACTCTAGAACTCATACTGCTGTGAGCAATTAGAACCCGCTTCATCTTAAAAATAGCTTCGTGTCCACTGTCTAAACGTGTAATAGGAACTATTGACGTCACAAAAGGCAATTTTTAGACGATGATTTGGAATAACTATAAGATAGCAGACGTTAACCTAGGTTAACAAGTTTATTGTATACCAAAACAATATCTTGCCTGTGTAAACCAACAATTGAAAAAGAGTCTTATATAAAGTATATTTCTATTTAACCGTTAGACCTTAGAACCCCTAGCCTCGAGGTGGTTGGCAGCATTAACGTTATGTCTAGGTCTCCGGTAACCATTGAACACCAGGAGAACTCTGAGCTCGTCCACCCATCTAAGCAATAAATAACAACCTACTGTTATTACTGAATTACTAACAAGACGATTTTTTTCGTCTCTAAAGTCATTGCCTTAAATACTATTTTCGTTTTTCAGATACACTAGGTCAATCACACGTCATCACAAATCGATCGAGCAAGGATCGGTTGCTTCTTCATCATCATCATCATCATCATAATGTAAATAGAAAAATCGAATAGCTATTGCTAGAAGAGGCTAACTAATTACATTCAGTTGAAAACAATGTTATAACTATAATAATAATAATAAAATATTAGCATTATTTGCAGCTTAAACCGCTAAAATAATGCAACGGTATACGCTTTAAAGACATGTTTTAACAATATTCGTTTTCCACCGAATGTGATTTCACGACATCAGTTTACGAAGTTTAATATAAATCTGCTTTTAAAATGTTATTGATTTCATTTTAAAAAGTTGACACTTAGGTATTGGCTAACGAACGCGACAAAATAAAATTGAAATATAACGCCATTATAAAGAAATTATCAGTAAATGCCAATAAAATATTCAACATTAAAAAGACGTCACCAGTTCAAAGAATAAAAAAAAATTTTAAACTATTTGTAATCATACCAATATGAAAACGTTAAGATACTTTGTGACATTTCAATTTAATCTGTATATTGGTATAGAATATGCAATCCTACCAAGAAATTTAATTAAAAGAAGAAATTCATATATGTACATTTTGGTTCATTGCAATTTTTTTTAATACTATAATGATACCTACCATTTATTCGATTGTCAACGAATGTAAGGTTGTATGTTTTGTAAACTGTTCGTCCACTGTAATTGTTATATTCATTTTATAGTTACCATGTTTGTTAAATGTATATAACCAAAGAGAATAAATGGAGTGGTTATATTAAAAATAAAATGTATTTTTATTAACATTCTCGCGACTCCTGCTTTTACTACGCACGTTTATAGACAGCTTTATAACTCAAATATTAAGTGTATTATCTATGGTTTTATACCTCTGATGAAATGTTTCAGCAATTCCTGTAGACTGTTTTTTTAAAGTGTTATATCCGTTGATTATTCATTTGTTAGAACACCACAAGTTACTACTGAAACTAATTTGTAATTTAGTTTTGTCTTGAATTCACATCAAACTTCAACAATATAAGATCTTTTGCAAGCTATTTTGGTATTGAGAGGCATCTGTGGTTGCATTACTATGATCCGGCCTACTATCGAGAAGCGATCATGCTTACCTGTTTGAGGCGACCTGTTTGAGGGCGAGTTTTCCATGGTCAATCTTTTAAGCTCATGTCGTAAGGCGGATGGTGGACATTCACGTAATGATGTCTATGATCTTGAAGAAACATTTAGCCCATTTAAAAACGTTACGCTTATACATATAATCCGAAGCGAAGCGACCCGATAGTCTAAGTTGAAGCAAGTTTTTTAACCGACTTGAAAAAACGGAGGAAGTTCTCAATTCGACTGTGTGTGTGGTTTGTTATGTCATCACTTTTGACTGGGTGAATCGATTTTAACGATTCTTTTTTTGTTAAAAAGCTGACGCTTCCCTCGTGGTCCCATTTCCAATTTCAATTTCAATGATATCCATGAGAAAACGATATAAGTCTTAAATTTGCATTAAGTACGTGCGCGACAAATAGATGAATAATTCAATATCACGCCAACCAATTTATTGTTGTTGTTGTTAATTGTGTATATTAATTTGTTTTGGAATATCTTTTTTTTCAATGTGAAGTCGGTTTTTATTAAAGCATGCCTATTTACAATTATATAAAAATTCAATGACCACTTCCTGGAATTTATCATATATCATAGGTATTATAAGGAACATGAAAAGTACTCAGACACCGAATACCAAATATCCTTAGTCCGAGTCTTGCAATCAGGGTTTCGCATCTCTAAAACAGCGACGCGATCGAAATAGTGGTAAAACAATTTTATCCGTGGTTAAAGTCTTCGCTCTCTGGAGGCGTTAGATGGCTTTTGTTTCACTTTCACTTACTATGTCTCGGGTAAGGAGAAGTAGGTACTACGCGCGTAATTTACTACAAGGCGTTTTGAATCAAGTAATTACGTATTGCGTTTATCCTTACGTAGGTACTTATAAATGAACCAAATCGCGATTTAAATTTCATAGTCTTATTCCTTGACGCCATAATCGACATTACCAATTACATTTATTGTACTTATGATAGGATTCGTTGGGTTTAAGTTTACTAAAGATTGAAGCTATAATGCTTTTATGGTTCGATTTCGTGCTTTTATTATAATTTAGTAGGTAGGCAGCGGCTTGGCTATGCCCTTGGCATTGCTGAAGTCCATGGGCGACGGTAACCACTCACCATCAGGTGGGTCGTATGCTCGTCTGCCTAGAAAGGCAATAAAAAAAATATATATATATATTTCGTGACATCGATCAAGTTACGCGAATCACAAATTTCAAAAAAATCAGGGTTATACCGTAAAGTAGCTCAAAAACACGTTAGATAATATAATATCGTCGTCGTGGCCCAAAACTTAAGAAGTCCGATGCATTCGTATGTAGCGATGCACCGGTGTTCGATTCCCGCAGGCGGGTACCAATTTTTCTAATGAAATACGTACTTAACAAATTATCACGATTGACTTCCACGGTGAAGGAATAACATCATGTAATAAAAATCAAAGCCGCAAAATTATAATTTGCGTAATTACTGGTGGTAGGATCTCTTATGAGTTCGCACGCGTAGGTTCCACCACCCTGCCTATTTCTGCCTTGAAGCAGTAATGCGTTTCGGTTTGAAGGGTGGGGCAGCGGTTGTAATAGCAGCAGCGTTTGATTAGTTGTATTTTAGAAGTTGTTCACCTACAGAACCTAAGAAATAAAAGCTCAAAAATTTTAAAACAACTACTATATCTGTCTTAAAGAATAGCACATTAATTCGTATGACGTAAATGAGACGATGCTGGTTATCTGAGCCTTGTAAATCGTGATCTTCCAACCTCTGAACATTCCTCGTATACCGTCCTCTCTGTACATGTTTACGAGGCAGTCACTCAACGAGGTGCACTTCATCAATTCCTTAGAAACGGGCTGATTCACGGACCTGTAGCTCTGAAAGATAAATTTGCGTTTCAAGAAATATATTAATATTTAAATTATTCTCTATATAGTGGCTGTGAAGCTAAAGTTTTTTTTTTTTGCTTAGCTGGGTGGACTAGCACACAGCCCACCTGGTGTTAAGTGGTTACTGGAGCCCATAGACATCCACAACGTAAATGCGCCACCCACCTTGAGATATAAGTTCTAAGGTCTCAAGTATAGTTACAACGGCTGCCCCACCCTTCAAACGCGTTACTGATTCACGGCAGAAATAGGCGGGGTGGTGGTACCCACCCGCGCGGACTCACAAGAGGTCGTACCACCAGTAAGACGTAAGACTCAAGTAGACGTGAAGAGCTTCCACGTTGATGAGCAGACTTCCTCTCCGTCTCGGAAGACGGCAATTAAAATAACATTTAAAAATAAAAACATAAGGCCTTCCTTAACCAATTACATTAATTAGGTGACAGTCGGTTCTAATATATATATAAATATGTTCAGATACTTCAAAGTTATGAAATTGACAAACATTAAATGAACCCAGAAAAATAAACATTGCTTTTAGGCCCATGTGGTATAAAGTTGAAATTCGCATACTCGTATAATCATCATCATCATCAGCCTTTATCTGCCCACTGCTGGACATAGGCCTTCCCCAATGCCTTCCACATAATGCGATCCTCCGCCTTCCGCATCCAACGACTTCCCGCCGTGCGCACTAAGTCGTCAGTCCACCTGGTTGGAGGACGCCCCACGCTCCTGGTACCCATACCCTGGTACTCGTATGCTCGAACAAAAATGAACCGATTGTGTGATTAATAAAGAAACAATATAATTTTGGAGCATTGGATTGGTTCTCGTCCTATCTTCGAGGTCGTCAGCAGTCGATACACATCGACGAGTCTTCGTCTAGTTGGTGTGATCTGCACTCTGGCGTTCCTCAAGGCGGCATTCTTTCTCCTCTACTATTTTCAATTTTTATTAATTTCATTACCGATAATCTTCAATGTGCGTACCATCTATATGCCGATGATTTGCAGCTTTATGCTCAGGCTGGAGTCGATAGTGTGTCTTCGGCAGTTGGTAAAATAAATAACGACCTGTCCTACATTAAATCCTGGTCTGACAGTTTCGGCATAAGCGTGAATCCCGCCAAATGTCAGGCTATTATTGTTGGAAGTCAAAGCTTGTTGTATCGGTTGGATATGGCATATGTCCCATCGGTTATATATGATGGCTCAACCATCAACTGGTGTTCAGTTGTAAAGGACCTAGGCCTACTTATTGACTCCAGCCTGAGTTGGCGAGCCCAGGTCATTTCCGTGTGTCAGCGAGTTACACTTACACTCCGTATGCTTTACCGCCTGAAGAATTTCCTTCCGCCCGAGACCAAGACAATGCTCGTTCAAACTTTGGTCTTCCCCTTGATCGACTATGGTGATGTGTGCTACTTTGACCTGAATGCAGATCTACTCAATAAACTTAACCGGCTTCTCAATAACTGCATTCGATTTATTTATAATCTTCGGAAATACGATCACGTATCTTCTTAACCCTCCCAACTCAAATGGCTCCCCATTCGTCAACGCCGTAGCTTGCGTGCTCTCAGTACTCTTTACTCTTTGTTGCACTCCCCAAATCCACCTGCTTATTTAACTAATTCCTTTCAATACTTAGGGTCTGACCACAGCCGAAATCTTCGTTCATCTCACAATCTTCTTCTTCGCTGTCCTCCACATAGTTCTGACTTTTTACATTCTTCATTCACAATTCAGTCTATTCTTCTATGGAATGCGCTCCCACTCAAAATAAGGTCGGCCCCTACACGTGAAGCGTTTAAGACGAAGGTTCGAAAACTGTTTCTCAGAGAGTTAGCAGAGTCATCTAATTGATAATATTTGTTTATATATGTTTTTATATGTATATATTTATATATATATCTATATATTTATGTATATGTATTTATTTAAGTACTATGTATTATGTATGTTATATATACACATAATATATGATTAAGTAATATCCCCTTCACACTACACCTACCAAGATTCATCTCTGCACTCCCCTGAGGTAGACTGTTAGAGAATGCCTATGGCATTAAGTCCGCCTTTATACTTTCTAGTATAAGAAGTTATAAATAAAAAATAAAATAAAATAATTTGTAGAGGCTTCTATGTTTTATTCTTATTTGGTTAAATACGCATATTTTTTACTGGAGGTCTTAAAGTGGATTTTCGTAATTGTAGAAAGTTCCCAATGCTTAAAGCTGTTAATAAAAAGTAAGAAGATGGCAACAGAAGAGATTATGTCGCTATAACCGCTATTAGTGCTTAAGTAATATCGTTTAAGAGATAAACCAGATATTTTTTTGTTTTCAGCACGATGATCCTTTTTGGATTGTTATTACTTCTTAATACGTATGCAAATTTTCAAGAGTTAATCGCACATGGTATTGAACATGGCTATAATTACGTTGAGCGATACAACGTCACATATTTAAATATGCTATGACATGTCCTTCTTCAAACGAGGCTTGCGGAGAGTACTTTATGGTAGGCAGCGGCTTGGCTCTGCCCCTGGCATTGCTGACGTCCATGAGCGACGGTAACCACTTACCATCAGGTGGGCCGTATGCTCGTCTGCCTACAAAGGCAATAAAAAAAAGAAGCGATAATGCAGGTCGAGCAGGTCGAGAAAAGCCGCAACTTTGTTATGCCACTGGCGTTGCTGATGTCCATGGCCGACGGTGACCACTCACCGTCAAGAAGGTCATAGGCTAGTCTCCCTACAAAGACCATAAAAAAAACCCAATAAGAGCGTGGCAAGAGTAGTGTATCACTATTCGGGCGGGAACCGGTGAATAAAGTTTGTGTGGATAAACATCTTATGTCAAGTTTTCTCTTTGTTCACATCATAAGAAATTAAAATTTATCAAAATGCATTCGATATTAAACATATTATTATTCACGTGCACATGCGCATGTCACATTTGTGTACAGCTAAAAACAAACCATCGTTATAAAAAAGAGCTTATAAGAAAAACCCTTAACAAAATGCATAGACGGCAAATATGCAAATGAATCTTATTTTACCTAGCGAATTTGTGAGTTCAATGACCAGCAAAAAAAATGGCTACTGCGCGTCAGCTGTTTTGCTTTAAATTCGATTTCATCTTTCAGAGTGGTTAGCGTTAATCACGTTGTGATAAGTTCCGGTATCACATACCAACAGGTCGGCGGAGAGACCGTTCATCCATTTAAGTAAAAAAAAAAATCTACCGTTTTCCTTTTAAATTAATAAATGCGCAATATCAATTTAGTATTCTCATATTAAGAAGACACAATAGACAGCGAGAAATGAGTCGGCCCATTTAAATATATCGTTAAAAATAGCTATTACTTTTGTAAAGAAACTCGTTTTTGCATTGTGAACTCTGTATCCGTATAGTACTCGTTTAAGACATCACTAGGAGATCCTACCACGAGTTTCTTGAGAAATCTTATCTGGAATTAATTTCTTCTTCTGAGTCGGTCTCTTCGTTACTGAAGGTCGTGTCTAATCTAAAATGTGGACCACTCGATGCACAATGCTTCCCCACGTCTTCCTGTCCTCGGCGGCCTTTATAGCTTCGGTTATTGGCAGGCCGTTAAGCAGATCGGACCAGCGGATAGGTGAGTGTCCGCGTGATCTTCTCCCGTCAACCTGACCAACTACCATCAGCTTCTCCAAGTTATCGGGGCCTCTACGAGCGATGTGGCCGAAGTACGCGAGAATACGTTGGAAGCAGATAGCGGACAGCCTTGTGGCAATACCGAGCTCCTTCAGAATGGACAGGTTGGTCCGGCGTGCTGTCCATGAAATTCGCAACATCTGTCTCCAACACCACATTTCAAAAGCGTCGATCTTTGCTCTCTAACTTCGTCTTATCGTCCAGGATTCGGCGCCATAAAGAAAAATTGAGAAGACCAATGTACGTACCAGCCTCACTTTGGCTTGGTTTGAAATTAATTTACGTTATTAAAAAAAAAAAGCCTTATGAGATGAATTGAATTTGGAACATATTTAGAAAATCGTCGAAATGCTAAGTAATCTAGTATGCTAAGTACAATAATGGTAACACACAATGGTAATAAACAATACCACGGCTCCTAGAAAGATTATAATATGTACATAGTTTGTTATTACATTATTGAACTGGCTTTGTTGTTTCGACTGGCAGCCTACTACGCGTTAGGAGTACTGGTTCTCAGAGGGTCGTGGTACACAAGAGAAGTTATGGTATAAATGTAGTATATTTCACTGTATTCTATTACAAATTTATATTATATTTTAGTAAATGTAAATGTATTTTTTATCTTTAGTTGAATTTTAGCATATTTGACAAAACACTTGCATACGTAATGTCTTTATATTTGTTAATTTTTAAACTTTAATTATCTCTTTATGTTCCTTCATTTTGGTTTTTGGGCATAAAACTCATGTATGGGTTTGGCTCTTTTCGATATAAGAAATAAATATGTGTTTTATGTTAATAGTATATACATTTTTCTTATATTGATTGATGTATACAATATAAAATAAAATAAAAATGCATAAGTTGCCAATGTGCCACCATGCGCTAAAGGCTCTAAAGAAGAAGAGGCTATGCTGAATGTAATAGAAGCGATTGAAAAAGGAAATGAAAATAAAATGACAACTGAAGAATTGTGGAGGGTACTCGTAGTAATGGTACGGTCTATTCAGTTGGCCTGGATAGGGTCAATATACATAATAATATATTAATACAAACAATATTAGCTATCATAAGAAAATTCAACCTATGACTTTTAAATTATGAATTCAATTAAACAAACTGTTATCAAGCCGTTAGTAGGGGGCGTTGCGTCAGGTCGATGGTCTCACGCAGTATAAGGCAAGGTGCATACAAATATTTTCTAATTGAAAATTCGTTTAGTTCTATCGTAAATGAGAATGTATCTAATTGCTCATTTCAGCGACTCATCAACTTGATACTTGTTATATGAAATTATAAAAAAAACCACAAGGATCGTTTTGTGATTAGTCAAAAAATTATCGACAAATTCGAATCGCATGACTCAGTACATATTGTGACGTCATTTGTTAGTAAGAAGTTCCAGTTAACCATGGGAATGCACTAATACAAATCGTGATTAGAGGTAAATATTATCTAATGTTTATTCTATATTTAATAATAGAAAGATGGATAGATTTTATATAAATCTAGACATATCTAAAGTCTTTAAAAAAACACGTATGCGCGTGGCCCTACCCGTCGAACGTAGACCAGGTGTTCATCAATCACTGTTAATAAATGTTTGTCAACTCAATGTAGACTGTGTCTTGTTTGTTTTATGTAATGGCGTCGTGTTATGTGAATATTATGGAACACAGTGATGGACGATGGTAGTACAGTTTATAGGCATACTTTTTATGGTTTCGAACCTTATTACTGAGTTTATTTCCCAATCATTTCTAGCTTTGTCGCTAACCCTTTCTATTTTACAATAAGTCGAAGTTGTATCACTTAAGATCCTCCTCATTTTTTCACTCAAGAAAGTACTCATTTAAGACAAAATTTAAGAAGAAAATACGAACTGAAATCTGCATCCTTCTCTTGGCCAGATCAAATGGATACGTCACGCTTTTTGATACAAAGCCTGATGCTGATCCGGCTATAGTGCTGGCCAGCAGCACATGTTCAGGGTTGTAGTGGTGACGTCCAGACTTGCAGTGCCCCCTATCGCAGTTGTGCATCCTGGCCAGGACCAAAGGCTGAACGAAATTGAAGACAGCAAAGCCTATGCCAACTGAGGGGCCCATCTGGAACATAAAGTTTGGAATTTTTACGTTCATTTATCAAAACTATGCACAGACAAGCAACATAACAATCCATGCCTAAATTAAATACGAGTTTCAAGGCATATTGATTTAAGAAAACTCTTAAATAATAACCATTGGAAATATAAGTAGAAGAAGAATAACAAAACTGAAATACTAAATCTCTATTTAAATAGCTATAGCCGAAAGTTAAGTTTTTTTTTATTGCTTTGGTGGGTGGACGAGCTCACAGCTCACCTGGTGTTAAGTGGTTACTGGAGCCCATAGACATCCACAACGTAAATGCGCCACCCACCTTTGAGATATAAGTTCTAAGGTCTCAAGTATAGTTACAACGGCTGCCCCACCCTTCAAACCGAAACGCTTCACGGCAGAAATAGGCAGGGTGGTGGTACCCACCTGCGCGGACTCACAAGAGGTCTTACCACTAGTAATTACGCAAATTATAATTTTGCGGGTTTCATTTTTATTACACGATGTTATTCCTTCACCGTGGAAATCAATCGTGAACATTCGTTGAATACGTATTTCATTAGAAAAATTGGTACCCGCCTGCAGGATTCGAACACCGGTGCATCGCTCAACACGAATGCACCGGACGTCTTATCCGTTAGGCCACGACGACTTCAAAAGTATTCTTAAATGTTTCGGTGCTTATTAGTTTTTTTTGTAGCAATTAAAGAGATTTAGTATTATTAAAAATTTTGGAATTGTCAGTATTTTTCTTTCAAAGGATAACGACAAAACAAAAGAAAAAACCTAACAATGTCGTACGTAGCAAAAGAGTAAATACCAATGCATTAGGTCGAATTTCATTCTTTGGATGAACCCTAGTTCAATTGAGTAAATATGTAAGCAATAATTTTACGTTTTATTGGCATGATAATTGTTTGAGAACTCGCGCGGTTAGTTACCATCATCCTGCTATTACTACCGAGGAGCATGCGCACGTCTCAGTTTGAAGTGTCGCAATCTAATAGAAAAACCTATTAGGAGGGAATTTGGTAATGCTTTTACAGTGCTACACCCGGGGGGGGGGGGGTTAAGTTATATCAAGATATTTTCACGACTTTGTCATTATTCATTCGATTTATAATGTGTGTCACGGAACGAAGCTTTTGAGATTTTAGTCTGGCAACACGGTCTCAAGAAAAAAGAGACTTGTCAAAAATATGTGAAACGAGCCGGTTGTAGCTTTTCACTTTTACTTAAGTTAATATTGCAGATGTGCTAAATACGGTCATACGGAAGAAAATGTTGTATTAATCGATAACAAGTATTTTCCCTCAAGATCCGTCACAATATGGTTTACTAGACGTAGTAGCCGTCATCTTAGTTAGGCAGGCGGTGTTCACCATATTGCCTTGTCTATAAGCTATGGTAAACAGCTCGTTTCCCTATCCACACCATAAACAGAACTTACCTGTAGTAAGGAAGCATTGACGCCCTCATAAAATGAAAGTATCCCTCTGGTTTTGTACACTTCACGGGCGCCATTAATGATACCTTTGTATTGGGATTTGTTTAGCATCTGCCTCACTCTTATCACCTCCAAGGGACTGACCAATAAGGCCGTGGAGCCACCAGCTAATACTCCACACATGAAGACAAGGAACGGCCTGAAATGAATACATACAATGCTTACTGCTAAACATATAAAGTTTTTTTGTTCATATTCTTAGTTGTATTGTAAAATGACTGGCCGACACTTCGAACCAGAAAAAACGCGATAGGCAGAGCAGCAGAGCTTACCCCTTTAGGCTCTATGAAATATCAACCGATCTAAGACATTTATTTAATAATAATTGGTTTGAGCTATATTTCGGTGTTTCAAATGTAATAATCTAAATGCAAATGTAATTAATATCTAATAAGTGGACTCTTTATTTTGAATATTTGCGATGGAGCGATTGTTGATAGCTCGGAAGCCTTTTGCAAATTCGTCAGGACGGGAATTTTCATTTACTTTAGTTTGTGTGTGTGTCTACGGGCACAAATTATTGTACTAATTTAACACAGTACCACAAAAATGTACCACACTAATAACCGTTCAAGTTTGTTTTCAATAATTCACATTAAAAACTATTTGATAAACAACAAAAATATATTTAATTCGTAACGGCTTTTTTTTTTTTTAACGCTGGTGAATCCATTTACGATACCCGGTCGTGGGGGGTAACGGACCGGGTTATGTCGGACTCCGGCGCCTCCTGAGAGGAAGAAGGGGAGAAGAGAAGGGCCGAGGTCCTTCACCTCCCCCAATTTCTCACAGGAGACTACGCCTTGAAAAAGGCGCGCGAAGCATTTGCCCCGCAGAACGACTACCGACAAAAACCCCATCGAGCTCCATCACACCGACTACACGAAACTTACGGTACCGCGATGCCGAATATTTAATAATATAAAATTCGTAACGCCTACGGTATTGATACAAGCAAAGTATGGGACCGAAAGTTGAGATTAGAAACCTTTCTTTAATGAACCTTTTTTTTATTATGAAGGAATGATTACTGGTTGTCTGAGCGGCTTTCCAGCTTCACCAGGACAGGTGGACGAGCAATGAACCGCAATGGTATTTGCTGCTTTGTTACGGGTAAGAGGAAGTTCCTGGCTAAGCCCTTACTCGCCCACCTGTACTGGTGAAACTGGAAATGCCTCTGGACCACCAGTAATACCTCATTCATATAAAAAAGGAAATATGTATTCGAGACAACAATGAGTAAATTCAGACCAAAAAAAAACATATCTTCATCAGAATACTGCGCTGAGTGACAGTTCATATTCAGATATCATTTTGTCACGTTGCATCCGTTTGGGAAGTGATCTCCCCTAGATGGTGTTTTCAGAGCACTATAACATGCCTTTCTTCAAACGTGATTTGAAAAGTTTATTGAGTGGTAGGCAACTCCGTCCTTGGGATTTATATTGTCCATTAAAATTAGTTTAGGCCATATGTACTGCTGATGGTAGTACCTCTTGTGAGTCTACTGGTGGTAGGATCTCTTGTGAGTCCACGCGGGTAGGTACCACCACCCTGCCTAATTCTGCCGTGAAGCAGTCATGCGTTTCGGTTTGAAGGGTAAGCCGTTGTAACTATACTCGAGCCCTTAGAACTTATATCTCAAGGTGGGTGGCGCATTTACGTCCTAGAGGTCTATAGGCTCCAGTAACCATTTCACACCCGGTGGGCTGTGAGCTCGTCCACCCATCTAAGCAATAAAAAAATATATGTTTATTTGCCTATTAAGAAAACGAAAGAAACGTCATCGATGTGTTTTTCTGAATTAAAAGTTAAGGAGAATAACTTACTTATATCTATTATGAACATTAGAGACCGCGACAGCTTTCGTTGAGACTTCGTACACAAAAAACTGACACGTTAATGAAATCATAGAATGTATTTGGCCTACATTGTGCCCTTGCCAGAAAGCCGTAATCCCTTCGTTCTTAAATATCTTCCGCGTGGCCTTGAACCATTCCTTCTGATCGGCTGCCCGGACCGCTGGACTCTTCAGCTGTTCCCGCAGTTTCACGACGTCCAGAGGTTGGGTTATGAACCGCGTCATGAATCCCGAGACGCAGCCAGAGATCAACTTCTGGTTCGAGGTCAGCGTGTCATTCTCCTGATAGCCGACCATCTAGAATAAGCATTATGCGGTTTTTTTTTATATGAAATCACATTTCGTCATCTTGTTTGTCAATATTCGATAGTGACAGATAGAGAATTTTCAAAATACTTTATCCATTGCGAACGAAAGATTAGAGCGAAAGAGAATTACTCTGTTTTAGCGTGCTTTCTGGTTAAATACAAATTCGAAATTTATTTATTTCAATTTGGATGTCATTTAATATGCTTATTGAGAGCGAAAAGAAACTGCTCTGGATGAAGTTCAAATGTAACTACGAAGACATATTTAACAGCTTTGGAAAGTCTAAATAGATACTTAGATTTGTAGAATAGGACCGCCTTTATGTCTACGACCTTGTGACTGTGGTGAATCGAATGTTGTGACGTCAATGGTTATAAAGCCCTTTAAAATTATTTAAATTTTAAGTCGTTTAAATTTTCGTGGTCTAAAGGATAATACGACAAATTCGTATCTATAACCACTTGGTGGTACTTCTTGAAGTCTTCGTGGCCTAAAGGATAATACGGCAAATTCGTATCCATAACTATTTAACACCATTTAAAACCCCATGGTACTTCTAAATGTTGTCCTACTAGGAATCATCAGCAATTTCTCTTACCGCACCGGTAGATAATGAGGTTATCAAAACCATTTACACAACAAATTAGGATACTCCGAATCTTAAGAATAATCTTGTAAAAGTAACTTATCAAGATCATCACGTCAAAAATATCATTTTCTTGTTTAAGTAAGAACATTTAATCTAATTAGAACGTTGTTTTCGTATAAAATAACTGGATTGCGAACAATAAACACATACAACTTTGTTATTAGCGAGGGCAGTAGAATTATATCAATGCCCTTTCGATAACATTGTTATCATTGCATTGATTTATAAGTTATCAGGACACGGCTGCGTCTCCCGTCGGCCAATTTAAACTGAACTCTTTTTAATTAATTGTTTTAATGCAATTAAGTAGATAATGAAGTTTTAAAATGGTCAATATTTCTGATTACTGTGAATTCGTTTGTTTTTGTTATGCAGTTAAAGCTTTTTATTTATTTATTGCACGGTAGACGGGTTCAACTGATTTTAAGTGGTTACCGGAGTCCAGAGACATCTGCAACGTAAATGCCACCTTAAAACACGAGTTTTAAGGTCCCAATTATTACTAAATTTTATTAAAATACAAAAGCTGCCCCACCCTTCAAGCCGAAATGTATTACTACTTCACGGCATAAATAACCAGTAATTACGAAAATTATAATTTTGCGGCTTTGATTTTTATTACACGATTTTTTTCTTCGTCGTTGAAGTCAATTGTGAACATTTGATAAGTGCGTATTTCATTAAAAAAGTTGGTACCTGCCCGCGGGATTCGAACACCGGTACAGTTGCATCGTTCGACAAGAGTGCACCGAGCATGTTATCCTTTAGGCCACGACGACTTCAAAATCTTAAAGCATCGAACATTTAATTTTCAAATTCAACATAGTCTTTTGATCTAATTAATAAAGGTTTAACAATATATGTTTAGTCTCAATTAATTATCTGTACTGCTATTAATTTAGATGCCGAGTTTAGGTTACGTGCATTTTATAGTTTTTTTTAGATTACTTGCTGTTTTTCAATTTTGCAGATTAACATTCTATAGGTGGATATATTGTTACGGATTTTGTTTAGGTTAGTGGCGGTTTGAAGAGATTTTGACAAATTATTTTTGTCGACAACAAGAATCTTTCTTAAGACAAGTTTGCAAACTCACACCAAAAGCTTTGTTAGGTTGGAATTTAAAGAAACGTATGACGAAAATAATTTATTTCATATAATGTTATATGGAACTAGTTATTTATGACGAAAATCGTTTCTTTTATATAATGTTACTAGCGACCCGCCCTCGCTTCGCTTCGGAAACTGTAATTTATTATTGATTTCTCCACTATTTAATGGATGTTATTATACATATAAACCTTCCTCTTTAATCACTCTACCTATTAAAAAAACCGCATCAAAATCCGTTGCGTAGTTTTAAAGATTTAAGCATACATAGGGACAGACAGATATAGGGAGAGAGAAAGCGACTTTGTTTTATACTATGTAGTGATATGGAATGCATATTTCACTCACTACATTTCATATAAGTAACATTAAAGTTGTATATCATGTTTGTAACATTTAGACGTAAAGTTAATGCACAAGTAAACCCGCATTCGTTGTTAGTATGAACGATATCTACCTCGGACCTCGGCGTCCGTAGTTAATATGATAGCTTTTCCGTATTGATACAAATTGTTCATTGTGTTTGACTGACGGCTGGGACACGGACGGTTTTGGCACGTGATATGTCTGAAGGGAGCAATGCGGGCCTTGCGTATGGAGATAAGGTAAGTGCAGAACGAAAAGACTTATTATTTCTATTAAATCATGCTGTGTTCCATTTATGGATGTATATTTTAATTGGTAATGCGATGATTATTCAATTAGTTTTTATACGATCGATCAACGAACGGTTTCGGTCGTTCGCGTGCTTATTAAAATTAATTTATTGTATTACCTTCAAACCGGACTGCATTAATGCTTCACGACATAAATAGGGTATGACGGTGGAGTCAGGTGGTAACAGTAATTGTCAGACTGACTTAAAACACGATCTTCCATTACATTTACATGTCGTTTTTTTTTCTATCGAAGAATTTTTCTGAAGACTGATATTAATAATAAGAAATGAATGCTATTGCAAACTTTTAAGGACGGGAGATAGTCTTGATTTTATTACGAAGAGTGGCTTTGGAACAACTACAGCTAGGATTGTGGCCTTCATTATTTTATTGGCTAGAGGTGTGAGCGAGTTCACGGCATATCACGCATTAAGAGGTCATCGCGGCCCATAAGCATCGCAACGAGAATGCTACCAACCATCTCAATGATATTATTATTAAAAGCCACATGTCCCATCCTTCCAGCTATAGCACATGGCTGCATTGCGATAGGAATAGGTAGGATGCTGGGAGCTACCCGTGCGAGCCTATCACAAATATTGATGTAAAATGATTAATATAGCACATTCGATTTTATTGATATTTAAGGTATATTCTGTAGTCTTTCGATCTTCTTATAGATAAGTACTTATTCTTCTGATACTAAACTACTCTCATATATGTGATATAAGACAGCGTCTTGTTTTATGATCGTGGAAGAATATTTATTTCTTAGTAGCTCAGAAATATTAGTAGTAGTAATCTGGTTCCCTGATCGATTTGTAAATTCGCTAAAAAATAAAAAAAATACTACTTATACCGATCGGACCCCGAACGCCTATGAAGTCAATAAGTATGCAGATCTTATCTGTATTTACTACATGGTAACATGTAGTTCATGTATAGAGGGTGCCACAAAAGTACCCGTAAAGCTGAAATGAGCTTAAATGGGGCCTTATAACGAGTCCATTCACAATATTTCATTTCATTCACAATATTTCATTTCATTTCATCTCGTTTTTACCACCGCACCGCCCACCACCGGAGTAGAGTTCATCCATACTACCTGGAGCCACTGCGGTCATCCACAGTGCGCTTCCAGAGATCTTTTTTGCCACGCACCATCCGGCTATGGAATGAGCTCTCCTCCACGGTCTTTCCCGAGCGCTATGACATGTCCTTCTTCAAACGAGTCTTACGGAGAGTATTAAGCGGTAGGCAGCGGCTTGGCTCTGCCCCTGGCATTGCTGAAGTCCATGAGCGACGGTAACCACTCACCATCAGGTGGGCCGTATGCTCGTCTGCCTACAAGGACAATAAAAAAAAATTAAGAACCGTAGCAATTTTGTATAGCATACTCCCAAAAAATAAAATAAAATATTATTATTTTCAGTGATGTACAAATCCTATTTTAGTAAAATTAAAGAGTAAACTCCGCAGAATGTACCTACTTTTCTATCCCTGAAGTATGAAACCTATCCGATTCGCGGAACGACAACAATTTGACAAGTACGACAAGTACTTGAGTATAATGACATCCTCGTATTGAGGTAGCAAACGTTTATGAATGAAAAATAGAAAAACGAATAAAGTAGACAATTATTAGGTAGGTTAGTAGGGCTTTCTGTTAAATAATCTGGTTTCCTGACATGACAGCTTACTAGGGTTAACAAAATTTTTGACTTTGTTAATTAATTATATTTTTTACGGTGTATTTTGTAACACGTTGTATATATATATATATAAAAAAAACAGCTTCGTATTTTTATTTCGTCTGATTTACTTATTTTCCCTCTACGAGTATTATCGGTTACTGAGATTTAGTGATGTCAAATCAAAAAAATATTTTGAAAATGTTCTTTTTAAAAATGTACATCTATGAAATATGTAAGAAAGTGATTTTGGTTGAATTTCGGGTGAACCCTGATCATGTACATTCTTTATTTATTACTACTGGCAACAAAAGTCAAGAAGCCGGTAAATTAAATGATATAAATTTGCTTCGGCGGCATAGATATTTGCAGTACACCAATTTGGTAATATTAAACGCAAGCATCCCATCACGAACGAACAAGGTCAATTTCCTTTAACGTCCAAAGGTCACCACCCAAAGGTCACCGCCATATCATAATTGTTATTAATCTTCTTACGACTTTAAAGTAATTACTGTTTCGTGACAAAACAAAACCGTAGCAACTACACGGAACAATTTAATTTAGTTTCCCTGTAAATATTGAGCCATAAAATTGTTTATGAACATGGTGAAGTCGTTTTAAAACGTTGACGGCCGGCTTACAAACGCTACGCCGTGTGCTTAGCGCGAGTTTTTTAACTGCTCGATCGCGTAAAAGTTAACTTGTTGGAACAGCGCCCCTAGCGACAAACGAAGGGAAGCTTAAGCACACCAGCCTTACATCTTCGAGTCGGCAAAGGCTCTTAACATCAGGCGGGCCCTAACGTGTGGACGAACGTCTAGCTAGTGCATTAAGAAGCAACTTCTCAAGTTGTCGCTGTGAAGTCGTCGTGGCCTAAAGGATAAGACGCCCGGTGCGTTCGTATCCAGCGATGCAACGGTGTTCGAATCCCGCAGGCGGGTACCAATTTTACTAATGGAATACGTACTTAACAAATGTTCGCGACTGATTTCCACGGTGAAGGAATAACATCGTGTAATAAAAATCAAATCCGCAAAATTATAATTTGCGTAATTACTGGTGGTAGGACCTCTTGTGAGTCCGCACGGGTAGATACCACCGCCCTGCCTATTTCTGCCATGAAGTAGTGATGCGTTTCGGTTTGAAGGGTGCGGCAGCCGTTGTAAGTATGCTGAGGCCTTAGAGCTTATATCTCAAGGTGGAAGGAAGGATGTCTATGGGCTCCAGTAACCACTTAACACCAGGTGAGCTGTGATCTCGTCCACCAAAAAAAGTAGTAGTGTATGTAAAATTAAGACTGACATAAAATATTCTTTTGCTTATTCAAGCACTGAGCTTACGATTTGGTAAAGCCAAAGCTAAAGTTGTCCCTGAATAAATTTCACTTCAACTTTTTCGTTAAAAGCTTGATTCAGATTTTTGTAATCGGATCTTGGGTCCTTAGTGTTTTCTGATAAAAAAGATTTATGCTACCAAACACCGCCATCTAGTATCGAAAGAGAAGAACTACAGAGGGGGTAGAGTTAGCAAGTAATTCATGTTTGTGTGCAAACCGGTCATTCGAGTAGTTTTTTTTTTTGTTTTTTTTTTTATGACGACGAGAGGCAAACGAGTATTGTAAAAATTAAGCGACTGTTGTTTCGTTAATTTGTTAGGACAGTTCCAGAAGTAGTAATACTCCGATCCAGTCTAAGACATCGGATGGACGATCTCCTCAACTTCTACCACCAATTGGGAAGGCAGAAATTGGTTTCTCAGGTTAGTAAAGCAATTGCAGTGCAGCCTATTTATCATGTATTCAAATTTAGGATAAAGTAGTCGATTTTCTTATGACATTTAAAGTTTTAAAGTGAGACCTCAAGTATCAACGTGACTGATGCTGATCTTGAGATCAGAGGAAAGAGGCACACGACCTCATTACCCTGCTGGTTTTGAATGGTTGCCGGAGGTTACAAACAATACGGTAGGGCGAATCTAAGCCCCATACTTTATTTATTTATTTTTTATTGCATAGATGTGTGGACGAGCTCACAGCTCACCTGGTGATAAGCGGTTATCGGAGCTCATAGACATCTACAACGTAAATGCCGCACCCCACCTTGAGATGTGAGTTCTAAGATATCAGTATAGTTACAACGGCTGCCCCACCCTTCAAATCGAAACGCGTTACTGCTTCACGGCAGAAATGGGTAGGGTGCTGGTACCTACTCGTGCGGACTCACAAGAGGTCCTACCACCAGTAAAGGCAAGCAGCAGTTGCCCCTGTCATTGTCGCTGGCGGTAAGCTCGTCCGCCTTATCAGGCTATAAGCGAACCTACGAAACGATCTTAATTATATTATTACCGATGGTCATCCTACCCTTGAAATGGTAAAGCGTAATTGCTCAACAGCAATTATATTTAGAATTGTGGTATCGAATCTGTGCAGACTAACAAACAATCCCGCCAAGGGAAGATATTTGTATGATAAATATAAATGTCTTTCCAGGGTTATGGGTGTATATTAAATATATGTATGTGTATAATAAAAATATTCTATTTATTTCCGTTATCTGGTATTTGTAACACAAGTTCTTTACGAACTTAGCACGGGACCAGTTAACGTGGCGTGAAAAAAAATTCATCATACCGATGATCGCTTAATTAAGCTCATAGCTTCTACGGATTCGAGATAATAAAATGTTCTTATTTTTTCACCGTTCAAGTCTTATTGAAGAAAAGAAAAGTGGTACATATCAGGTCTTAAATCCCGATGATATTGATCCCTTAATTTTTTTTAAAATATTTTTGCTGAACTAGCTTTGGTTCGTTCTTATTTCTACTGGTAGGTCGTCTTATGAGCCGGCATTAATAGGCGTCACCTTTTTGCTTATTTCTGCTGTGAAGCAGTAACGCCTTTCGGATTCAAGGGTAGGGTAGGTGTTCTATTGTAAAACCGAGACTTACAAATCATATCTCATACATAAATAGATAATAAACACCCAGGCCTGGTGGTAGGTCCTCTTGTGAGTCCGTACGGGTAGGTATCACCACTCTGCCTATTTCTGCCGTGAAGCAGTAATGCGTTTGGGTTGGAAGGGTGAGGCAGCCGTGGTAACCATATTAAGATCTTAGAGCCCATATCTCAAGGCGGGTGGCGGTATTTAATTTGTTGATGTCTATGGACCCCGGTAACCACTTAACACCGGATGGGCCGTGAGCTCGTCCACCCAACTAAGCAATAAGATAAATTCTGAACAGGCACTCCGGCTTCGTTGAAGTCCCCGACGGAGACTAAAGCTCGATTTCACGCTGGTTGCGTGCCAAAGCAGTCAATATACATGGACTGGAATTCTGTACGTGCCGACAAGAAGAAACATTCAGGTAGATATGTGATCAGATTACTATATAGAGAAGACATTGATGATGATATTAGTTTTATTTCGGGTTAGAAATTTGAGTGCTAAAATATAGAAAATAAAAATTAAGATATACGAAGCGTTGTTTCGAATATGTTGTCTTACCCTATTTGAAAGAATCCGATCCAATGGTAAATCTAAATTATTCATGGATACATTGAAAATGCACGTTACTATTTTTATATTTCTTAAAACTGCTCGTGCGCCATCTAACGCGTCTCATAGTGTACAGCAGGGGTGGGCAAATACTTTAAAGCGCGGGCCAAAATGAAATTTTCAAAATGTCTCCCGGGCCGGAGGACTATACCGCATATGCTTTTTTACCGCATATGCTTTTTTAATGCTGATGTCAACAAAATCTCATAAAAGAGTTTAAAAAAATTTATGTGCGGAATTTTTCAACGGGCCGGATAAAATTAGCAAAAGGGCCGGATCCGGCCCGCGGGCCGGCTTTACCCACCCCTGGTGTACAGAAATGTTCCTTGAGCAACTACAAAGTTTCAACTCAATCATGTAAGCCTTAATAAGAACGTTGGGAACATGATTTAACAAATAACCATTGCAAAAAAATAACCAATAGCAAAGTTAAAATTATTTCAGTCCTTAAATTATTTTCTAGACATCTTAAACCGCCCTTAAACTATAATCTTTGTATATATGATATGAAAAGAAATCTTGTATTAAATTTGGTCGTGCAGAAAACTAAAGAAATTCCAATTTTTTTTAAGTTTAAATCAATTGTGTCAAGTCAAATGTTCGACTTTCTGTTGTTCACGTAAAATCGGGTTGCAATAACTCTAAAGTCAGAGGCGGATTATCCGTAAGGCAAACTAGGCACGTGCCTAGGGGCGTGTAGTTACAAGGGGCGCGGGAGCTCAGATTTTTTAAATAAATAATGAAAATATCGACGATTAAGAACTAAATGCCTGAACTAAATGTCCTGTTCTACTAAAGTCTGGGGTTTGATGATACAACGTCATCGTGATTGCAAAAACAACTAGTTAAAATTTATAGTATTATGATGGCCATTTATGGCCGGTACAGGGGCGCCGATAAAGTGATTGCCTAGGGCGCTCTGGACCTTTAATCCGCCACTGGCTAAAGTTGTTTTCCTTTTCAGTTAAACATTCAAGGCAAAAGAAAACAAAATCGCTGGCATCTTTCAAAGGTAATCGATGGTGTTTGTACGAGTTTTTGGTTAGTTATTGCATATCCAAAGCTTGTTTCAAACTCCAGGCTGGCGTTAAGAATCAGTAACCTTATTAAAACACTTAAATGAATAGAGAATAATGTAATTTGAAAATGTTTGTTTTTGGCTTTGTTTGTATTTGTTTAATGTTATACGTTCGCAAATTGTTGTGTGTGTGAGAGTTAAGACTTTGTGTTGTCGTCAATTGAGGAATGTCGTCTTTAAGGAATGCTTCCGTTGCATTAAAAGTATGGCGAGTATCAATAAAAGTGTGTGTTTAATACTATAATAATGTTCTTTATTTAAGCAAAGATGCACTTCACTCATGCGATAACATAATATGAGTGAGCCCAAAATCGTAAAACTGTTTAATCTACTATATTTGTCTCAATTTTTTTGTCTGTCTTCAGATGCCGAAGAACAGGAAACAATCAGTCATTACCTGAATCGGAATAAGGATTATTTGGAAACATATATATTGGAATCGGTGCCGCAAGATGTCGTAGAGAAGTGGTTGCACATGAAGATGAAGAATAATGCTATCAACGTAATTAATTACCTTCTACTGTTTTTTTTAAAATTCTAAACTGTCGTGAGATTTTGTATCCCGTTAATGTATGTTAGCTTACCAGTACAAATATAACGGTCTATGTCATTAATATGTTATTATTAGTACAAGCAGACAGACATACTGTTAACACAATCGTAAGTAGCTACCATCGCTTATCAAGGTCAACAGTGCAACCTAACCTAAATATCAACCCGTTGAGTTTCTCGCCGGATCGCGATTACGATCCGGCAGTAGATTCATTCGCGAAGCAGCTACTCTTGAGTTATTAGGTCTCCCTTGGAGGCGCTCGGGTAGCTGTTAGCAAATCTGGTCCCTCCTTGTGAAACTGGAAAAGCCTCCGGGCCACAAGTAATCCCTCAATCATAAAAAAGTCAACAGTGGCATTAGTACAAACTAGCCGATGTTACCGCAAAGCACTTTTCTCAAAATTTGTTTCAAGAAAGACATGATTTAGCACTGAACGCGACGCGACCCACTGAGAAGATCCGGCGAGAAACTCAATGGACTGGTCTATGGGTTAATTTACTCGTCGAGCCCTTCGCCGCAAGTGACGGGTTCGGCGAGGTCGGTGACTGGTGCTTTTAGGTACCTAAAAGCACCGTTAATGTATCGGGAGGATCCGTAATGACGTGGTTCTGTTCGTATGGCATTTTGTAAGCTATCCTGAATTCCGATTTGAGGTTGATTATTGAGACATATCACAATTCTAGAGGTGAATAGCAGAATTCACTTTATGAAGTCTATAAGATTAGGTAATCACTTAAATTCAGGTGGGCCGTTCTCTGGTAGACTGGAGCTCTCGTTTTTACTCGATTTAATTAGACAAGACCTTCAGAAAAACTGTAAACAAAGTAGTAAATGCCTAATCTCTAACATTTGACCTGTTGCATAAGAAATGCATACGAAACTTGTTCGCGACGAGCGTAAGTTTATCGCGCTGTAACTGTTGACAGATAAACCGAATTTGCAGTTTGCATCGTAATAAAATCGAATAGGTAAATAAGTTTATTTATTTATTTAATGGATCACCAACAAATGAAACACTGGCTTAAACATAGAGTACAAAAATATCAAAACATGACATGTGCTCACTTAATTATAGGTAATCACAGCTAACATCTAGTTCTAGTACCAAATGATTATAAAATTAATTAAATCTGAAAGAAAAAAAAGAAAAAATAAAAGGAACAAAAAGAAACAAGATAAAATTTTTAAAAAGAAAAAATCCATCAATAAACTACATAAAAACAAATAACATGAGAACAATTAACATGGTTTAGGAGCTAAATAGTTTCTAATAGTTTTCTTAAAACTAAACAAGTTTTGAGCAAATATGTCCAGATCCAATATACGTATTCGTAGTAGTACGTAGTTCGTATATTATTTAATATAATGCGATTGCCATTGACAACTAATGTTCGAATAATTACAGGTACATCCCAAATTATCATACAATAGGCCATCAGCGAGCCATGACCACTCGCGTACGACAAAGCAAATGTTTATGGTAACTATAATTATCGTTCTACGTATCTTCTGAACTAACGGAGTAAATCGATTTGAGTGGCACTCAAACTAATATTCGATCCTGTTATAAATAAAATAAAACTTTCTGTTTGAGTTCCTCTGTTGATAGCTTCAAGGGCTTATTTATTATCATTATAGTATTGAAGAACTGTATGTAAAAAAAAGATGCTTGGTGTTGTGGTACACCGGATGGGAACGAAGTTTCTTGTTATAAAAACATCAATTTTAAGTTCTATTCGAGGTATAAAGAAAATAAAGCTGGAGGTTTTGCAACAACTCACGGTCATTCGGTAACGTGCAAACTTATTGTGGTACACTTCATTCACGTTTGTTTGCATAAGAGTTAATGTATTGCGCAAACGAACGCTCTGAGATAGTGGTCAATGAATGATAGAAAATTATGTTATTTTTTGTACGTTATTACAAAGTTAAGTCGCATACTGTGTGCATCACTAATAAAAATCTTACGTTACGGACGTTTTTTCACGGTTAGGGTACCCTTCCGCATCGTCCCATAAGGAACTTCGTTCCAAAAATTACGCTATACTTCGGTTGAGTACGGGAATTACACGAGAAATATAAAATAAATGAAAATGAATGAAATTTTACTGATCGGTATTAGAATTAGCAACCAAATTAACAATACCAGGTTGCTGCTAATACATACAGGGTGTATGTATCTCTTTCTAAAAACAAAAGCGTTAGATAACTGATTAGATCGACATAATTACATTTTATGAAATCTAATGAAGTGATAGTTTTATTAGAAAATACTTCTTAGATCGTGTCCCGCTATAAGAAATTAATTTAGGCTTTCATTATCACAAAAAATTCAAACAGAATTTTATAGATTCAATTACACCAATATTAAAATCCAAAATTGAACTTAGTGTGTACTTGATTCACAAAAACGTGCCTACATATCTTTTACAAAGCTAACCGTTATTAATAATAATAATGATAAAATATTTCATATCCAAAAAAAAAACGGTTGTCCTTATTTTATCCTGTCCTTATTTTAGTAACAATTATAACACGGTTAATACTTAACGCACTCATACATGAAGGTAAATAAATGATGACCATGACGACTCTGCCAAGAGTCAAACGACTAAGTAGAGCAATTAAAAAGCTTAGTTTGTTTTTATATCTTAATATCAATAAAGGTAATTGTATTTACAGGATATTTTAAAAATCTACAAAGAGGATCCGAGAGAGCACACGGTGCTTTGGCAGCTTGCCAAAAGCGTCGCGACGTCCATTGGCGTTGAAACATACAGGGTGTACAAACTTTTCCCAGATCATCCAACTTTCGTTCAGCACTTCGTTATTGATCATACAAAGGTAAATATATCGAGGGGTGAAGGGTTAGCTTAAGTCACATTTCGCTTAGTACGCGATATTTATTTTGATTATTTATTTTATTTTATTTATTAGGCACACAATACAGATCACAAGCTAAAACGATACATAAAAAACACAAGTAACAAGAAACAAAATTATAATTATATTCATCTTTTTTATGAAAGGTACATTTTATCTGACATTAGCATTATCAGTTCGATGTTTTTAATTGAACTTAAATTAAGTTTACTCCATTCAAATAGATGAAGAATTTCTTGTTCATTATATTTTGTCCAAGCTTCAAACTTTAAATGACTCTGCTGTAAAGCTGCAAAACTGTCGCTTCAACCAATTAGCCATTCACCCCACGATGTGATCGTAAAAGTCAAAAAAGTTTGTATTATTATCAATTATAATTTTGGATTGGCCTGGAAAAATATAACATTTTTTTGTTTTATTAATTACAGTTGGATGTCAGTATGTAGAATTCATTTCTAGGATGTCGTCTAGGCGTGTATGTTTCATAATCACTGATCTAAAATAAATGACTTTAAAAACAACAACACAAGGGTTTTACTACGCGCCAGTGATCAAGTAATTTACTCCACAGTCGTACGAATTTAAAAGTCAGATGCAAAGGTTGTGAAGCGCTTTTCTATATATTAATACGTGAAGCAAAAACTTTGTATCACTTTTTACGAAAATTGCGCGGACGGAAGAGTATGAAATTTTCCACACTTACAGACAATATAGAGAAGAAGTGTACAATGCTAATATTTTTTTAAAATAATGCATAAAAGATACATTAAATCCATAAAGAAAACATTACACACACTACCATGTATTTGACACATACACGCATGCATACTATTTGTTTATTGTCAAACTTTTCTTATTGCTTTCTGTGGTCAAATTGAGAATAGATTAAATATTTTTTGTCTTATTAATATTTGTCTAAAGTGTGGTCTTACCAAGTCTGTGATTATAGAAGTATAATAATCTTCAACAATAGAATCATAATAGTGTACAAACATATAATTTAAATTAATTATAGTCGAATTTCGACTACCGGGGGAGGACTAGTTATCAAAAACATTTAAAAATTTGAAACCCATCAATATTATCAATACATGTAATTTTCTGCGAGCGCCACTCCATGCGTATGCTTACTGAATTATATTGCGTTCTAGCTGCCACAAAACCAACCCGTACCATCAACTTTGGAAAGATCAGACCCCCAACAAGTGGAATTAGTCTTGGAAGTGGCGAAGAAAGGTACCAGCAAAAGAGTTTCAAGATTTGATGACCCACTTCGGTTTCCGGAAACACCGCTCTCTTTGTTGAGAAGCTGTAACTCGCGGAACGTAAGCTTTTAGACATTTAGCTTAATTTGGTTTGCGGGGTTAATAATGGATATCACTCGTCTTACAGTTTTTTTTTCTTTTATTGTTATTGTTTAGAAGGGTGGACGAGCTCACGGCCTACCTGGTGTTAATTGGTTACCAGAGCTCATAGACTTCAACGTAAATTCCGCCTTTCATCTCGCGACACAAGTTGTAAGGTCGCAGTTTTACAGTCGCAACAGTACAACGGCTGCCTCGCTGCTTCACGGCAGAAACAAGCAGGGTGGTGGTGGTACCTACCCGTGCGGACTCACAAGACGTGCTAGCACCAGTAATGTTAAAGGGGAGGCCACAGATTCGAGTCCAAGTGACTGTTTGTAATAAGTGTAATATAATAAGGTTAACGGTATCTATGAGTACACAAAGCTGGCATCCTATTAATAATGCTTAATATCCTTAACGAAAAATTATTACAATGATTTTCGTTGTTTTACAGAAACAAGGAAACTATATACTGTACCAACCGATTATAACGAAATCCGGTAAAACGTCTTACGTCTTAGAAATGTGGAGAACAAAGGACAGGTTCAAAGTCATCGACGAAGAGATTAGTGGTCACATCGTCGTGTGGGGTAGTGTTGCTCTGCATTACTGCAAGCTGTATGTGGATAAGAAAAGGGAACGTAACATGTCCGATTTTTTATTAGACGTTGTCAAGTACGTATTTATTTAATAACTTGTCAATGTGTGGATGTTTCCTCTATTCTTTTTTTTCCTACCTATTCTGATAGCCTTGAGAGGCTATATCAGCGTTGCCCTAACGTGTATGTGAGCTCTCAGTGCTCAAACCGAAGGTGTTGCTTACACTGGCCCTAGCAAGAGCAGTGCTTCGCAGAATCTATCACGGGAACGGAAACGCGACCCACTGAGAAGATCCGTCGAGAAACTCAGTGTGCTGTGTCTATGGGTTAATTTACTCGCCGAGCCCTTCGTCGCAAGTGACGGGCTCAGCGAGGACGGTGGCCAGTGCTTGAGGTATCTAAAAGCAACTTTAATGGATCAGGAGGATTCGTAAGGACGTCTTAAAGGCTTTCCTCTGTAACAACTATTCGATACTATACGTAGTTACGAGTACTGCTAATTGTAAATCTGTCTTCGTGTACTTTTTTTTTAAGCCATGAGTTGACAAGTTTTAGTGAGTTTAATATGCTTTATAATCACCTTGTATTTTCAGAGCAATTTTCGAAGAGATGGTTTCTTTGGATCAACTGATAAAGAGGATATTGGAGTTCGCCCAGAGGCTTGTGAACGCAGACAGGGCTTCGCTATTCTTAGTCGACTACAGGAATTCTGAGCTGGTCTCCACTGTATTCGATCTTAAATTTGAGCCAGGTCTAGATCTGGATATGGAAAAGAAAGAGATTAGGATGCCGATAAATAGAGGAATCGCCGGTCACGTGGCGTTATCAGGCGAGACCATGAATATTCCTGACGCTTATTCTGATTACAGGTTTAATAGGTAAGTGAAAATGAGAGGCATTGGTAATAGGTAAGTAAGCATTGGTAAGGTAAGTGATTTAAAGATAAATAATAAATAAATAAATATTTACTAAGAATCAGACCACGTTAACTGGTCCCGTGCTAAGTTCGTAAAGAACTTGCGTTACAGGTACCAGATAATAGAAATAAATGTAAGATTTTTATTATACACATACATATTATTATATTTAATATACATCCATAACCCTGGAAAAGACATTTTATATTTATCATACAAATATCTTCCCTTGGCGGGATTCAAACCCGCGAGCCCCTTGTGTAGTGACCATGTCACTTACCACTACACCAGACGGCCGTTTACCATAGATATACCATAGATATATCACGTTCAAGAATATTTGCACAAACCGACTGGTAAACTATGTCAACAGAAGGGTATTATTGAGGTGATTATCTTCAGCGTTGAAGAAAACGATTTTGTGGGAAGAACTAATAGGTGGAAGAGCATTTTTGAGGTTATTGCTTATAATCACTTACAAAACTAGGTCGAAGCTCATGATATTACGAAAAACATACAGAAAAAAATTAATGATATATTCTTTTCATAGAGACGTGGACGAAGCTACTGGATACAAAACAATAAGCATTCTATGTATGCCCATAAAGGTCGAAGGAAAAGTCATTGGCGTTGTCCAAATGGTTAACAAACGCGACGATAAATATTTCGGTGATGACGATGAGGCGGCCTTCGAGATATTCTCCACGTTTTTCGGCCTAGCCCTCCACCATGCGAGGCTTTATGACAGGATCATGAGGAAGGAGCAGAAGTACCGAGTTGCCCTCGAAGTGTTAAGCTACCACAACACGTGCCGGGAATATGAGGTGCAAGCTATGCTGCTAGACAAAGAACCGTTGAATGTTGACTTCGCAGATTTTTATCTAGATCCGTTTCGTTTTGATGAGTTCGAGAAATGTAAATGTATTATATCAATGTTTCGCGATCTGTTTGACATGACCCAGTTTGATATTACGACGCTGACAAGGTTCACGTTGACTGTCAAGAAGAATTATAGGACGGTGCCGTATCATAACTTCGATCATGGCTGGACCGTCGCTCATGCAATGTACGCCATCTTGAAAAGTGATGTGAAGGAGAGATTTGATTACAACAAGGCAAGTAGTGTAGCTGTTTAATTGGGAAGCTAGGTCGTGCTTGTAGCGGTTTTAAGACATGCCTATATGTTAAGTGGTCGCAGCCTAAAGAATAAGAAGCCCGGTCGATTGGTATCGAGCGAGGCGGCTGTGCCGGGGTCTGAATCTCGCAGGCATATACCAATTTTTGTTATAAAATCCGTACTTAGCACGTGCTTACGACTTTCACGGTGAAGGAGTAACATCGCGTAATAAAAAGAAAACCCGCAAAAAAAATTGATTTTCGTAATTACTCGCGGTAGGGCATCTTTTGAGCCAGACGGCATTGCTGACGTCTATGAGCGACGGTGACCACTTACCATCAGGTGGGCCGTATGCTCGTCTGACTACACAGGCAATAAAAAAAAGCTCGTGTACGTACAACCACTCTGCCTATTTCTGTAACGAAGCTGTCACGCATTTCGGTCTCGAAGGTAAATAGCCGCTATAAAAGACAATAAAAACCTCATATTTCAAAGTGGTGCGCGGCATTCAGTTTGTCAAGTCTATGGACTGTATATATCACTTGATAGTAGTCGTGCCGTAGCTTACACGTTAATTATATTAAAAACGAAAACGTAATTGACGTTTAGTTATAAACTGCCAATTTATATTTTTATTATATTATAATTTTTATTATTTATTATATTATTATATTATAACTGCCAATTTATATTATACATATTTAAACTGCCAATTTATATTTCGTTTGCGTGCAGAGACTGGCACTCTTCGTTGCGTGTCTTTGCCACGATTTGGACCACCGAGGGTATACCAATAAATACATGAGCGAAACGGCCTCACCTCTAGCCGCCATGTACACAACATCTACTCTAGAGCACCATCATTTCAACATTACGGTCACTATTTTACAACAGGTATGATCTGGACGTATTCTGTTATCACGCGGATATAATTCTCGGTAATAAATTGTTTATTATTATGCTGCATTACGTCGGAGCAATTGTGTGCTTCTTCTGCGAAATAGTCATTTTGCAATTTCTAACTAATCTAGGCATTGAAGTCATCGACCCATCTAAGTAATCTAAAAGGTTGAGTGAGTAGTGGCTTTGGGGCAGTAATTTATATTGTAAATTTATACTAATATTATAAAGAGGAAAGATTTGTTTGTTTGTTTGTTTGTATTTAATAGGCTCCGAAACTAGTGAACCGATTTGAAAAATTCTTTCATTGTTCGGAGGCTACACTATACCCGAGTGATATAGGCTATAATCTTTTTTGAAAAAAATTGGGGTTCCTTACTAAAACTCCAATAATGTAACCCAAAGTGTAAAAAAATTACCTAAAATATTCTTTACATCGCGTGCCCTACAAAAACAGTTGATGATAGAATAAAATAATGTATTAAAACTTTATAGAACAAATTATTTACAAAAAGTGTTGCAACACCATATGTCTAACTATTATAGTTATGCCGCAATAAGTGTTTTTTTAATTTTTTTAAATAAAACAACGTCAAATATCGTTGAAATTTTTGTGAAAGACCAGAGCGGAGCCGGAGCGGGCCGCTAGTGATAAATAAATTGGTATCTAGTGAGGAATTGAAGATGAACTTAAAATGTAAACTCCACAGGACGGTCACAACATATTCTCACATATTTCAAGCGAAGACTACAAAGAGATTCTCGGCTTCATCAGGCACTGTATTCTGGCAACCGATCTAGCGGCCTTCTTCCCTAATTTAGACAAAATAAGAGAATTGTACAGATCTGATGAAGCACAGTTCAGCTGGGACGATCCGAGTCACAGGTTGGTCAAATATCTATTATTATTGTGGGGGCTTTGCGAATACTATGACGAATCACTCACTCTCACAAAGAGAACTCACTAATGTGTTCGTTTATTAGAATTTGCGAAATATTTAATAAGGCTCCAAAAATAGTTTTTATTGAACAAAAATATTTGGATAGCGAATTCATAACTGTGATTGTTCTAAACTAATTTCTCTAAACTAATTCTAATTTGTAAGGGCTCTTGCAGCGATTTTTTTTATTAATTTTGTCATCAGTCATAAAAAAACGTAACTTTATTCAGAGATTTGGCCATGGCCATATCAATGACAGCGGCTGATCTGTCAGCTTCAGCTAAGCCATGGGAGATTCAGATCAAAACAGTGAAGGTTATATTTGAGGAGTTTTATGATCAAGGAGACAAGGAGAGAGCTGCTGGAAGGATACCGATACCGATGATGGATAGGAATAAACCTGAAGAGCAGCCAGCTAGCCAGGTGAAATGTATTTGTTTAATGTAAACACTTTCATGAACACATATCTCTCTACAAAACACTTTTATACCTAGAATATCATTAAAAACTAGCTGACCCGGCAGATTTTTACTGGTGGTAGGACCTCTTGTGAGTCCGCGCGGGTGGGTACCACCACCCTGCCTATTTCTGCCGTGAAGCAGTAATGCGTTTCGGTTTGAAGGGTGGGGCAGCCGTTGTAACTATACGTGAGACCATAGAACTTATATCTCAAGGTGGGTGGCGCATTTACGTTGTGGATGTCTATGGGCTCCAGTAACCACTTAACACCAGGTGGGCTGTGAGCTCGTCCACCCATCTCAGCAATAAAAAAAAAAAAAAAAAACTTTGTAGTGCCCCAATCGATAAATAAACGACCTAAATTTTTTTATAAAATAATCTTAAAAGAAACAAAAGAAATCCGTCCGACGAGGGACACATCAAAGGGAAAACGAAATTGTTATTTTTATTTAATTCCGAGCATTTTTATATTTATCTACCTTTTAAACCTTCTCTGGACTACCACGAATAATTCAAGACCAAAATTAACTAAATCGGTTCAGCCGTTCTCGAGTTTTAGCGAGACTAACGAACAACAATTCATTTTTATATAGGTATAGAAATATAGATATAGATTAGAAGTGTCAGGTAATAGAATAATAGAATGTTATCTAAACATAAACGAATTTCCACATTTATGAAGGAGCTTTACACTGCTCGATTGACTGATTTGTTTATCGTTGCTTTCATCATAATATAATTTTTTTTTGAGAAGTTCACGAAAAAATTTTCATATTTAATTTACTATTAGCAACAGTCGTAGCGGTGCGTAACTATGATCATTTTTAGAACTAATGAGTTTATAATTTGGGTGGAATATGATATCCAGAACATTTGTCATAATATGATGTCTGGTAATATAGTAAAAGCTTTTTACTGGCGGGATATACCTATGTTCCTTAAATATGCCGCGAATACAGTAACCGTGAATATGGAACAGCGCGTTTACAACGGATGCCTACATATTGGAACCATTTTTATTAATATGTATGTACCGATTAGATCCGCGAATAAAGAAATCTTTAGCTGCGAATATGGGAAATGGGTCGCATTTTTTAATACGCGAATAGTGAAAACGCGAATGAGGGAAGCGCTAATAAGGAGCTTTTATTGTATGTTACTTAATCTTTGAAACGAATCAAGCGCTTATAATTACTCGTCTATTCTGTTTGATAATAAAGTTTAATATGTATACTATATTATACAGTTATATTATTGTTTCCGTAATCATTAATGATAGAATTTAAGAGTTTGTTAACGAAGGTTTTCTTTAAAAACAGAAAATTATCGAATGATTTCAAATGTAATTCCAGGTTGGTTTCCTCAGTCAAATATGTATACCGTGTTACGACATGCTGTATCGAATACTTCCGAACACAAAGCCGATGTACGCTATGGCAACAAAAAACCTCAACAGATGGAAAGCGAGAGCTGATAAGATCCTTTTTAAGCAAGACTCGAAGAAAGATAATTCTAAAGATAGCCTTGAACCAAAGGATGGAATCGGAGATGATGATGATGATGTCACAGTTAAAAATGAAGGGAACAAAAGAGTAGAAATCATAAGGCAAGAATCAAAAACTATTATAGGAGAAGCTCAACCCAAACCTGTAGTATGGAATGATGACGAAGAATTTGCGGTTGAACAAACCTTTAGAAGTAACATTTGGAAGGAAATTGATGGAGTCACGTGGATCGAAGAAGAAGGCGTATTAGTTGCTAGTGAAGCGACGAAAAAAGATGATACAGTTTGAATATCGGAGAAATAAAAAAAAAAACTAGAAATATATTGATCCTGAACTCATAATTAGCATATTTCATTTAGGAACATATTAGTTCTAGTACACGGCCGATCGATGTTACCACATTTTTGTGTGTGTGAATGTAGTTCATTCTTAGGGACTTGTAAAAATCATATAATGAAAAATGTTTATTTTAATTATAAAGTTTTGATTTATCATGTAATAACAAAATCATTTCATTATTCCTCATTTGCATGAAGTCATTCGTAAAATTAATAGCAATTTTTAAGTGAACAAGATTGCTATTTAAGTTTTTAAGTATAGGTTCCCATTTTTTGTTTCACTAAAGTTTCCTATTAATGTTTTTGCTCAAATTTGAAATGTTTTTCTCAAATTAATAATCACTTGGTTCTAATTTAGAAAAGTTAGTTATTATTAGATATTTTATTATATTATTACCTGGTGAAAAGTTAATGTAATATTACACAGATATAATAAAGTCGAGACTTTGATAAATTCGAAATTCTATTTATTTTTAAACTTGCATGAATAAAAATAACAAGAAATAATGTTAAGATCTTCTTGTAGGCATATACATTTATTTTTGTATCTTTAGCTTTTGAATATTGTGGTCAGGTATGTAGTTCATTTTGGAATAATTTTGAATTATATTAAGATTACGATTTATGCTTAAGATTTTGTATCTATGTGCCATATGTGATAAACATATATTTTTAATATGTACTTCAAGGTTCCAATACATCGACGGTGATTCCTCCTTTAGCTACATTAAAGTTCTTCAAATCGTAGAATGTTAAGAAAAATCTGGAACAGAAAGTAAATAAAATTGAATATATACCTACTTAGATATTCTGTTTCGATTAAAATCTTTACTTTTAGTTATGGTAGTTTTTTAGCTTAGCTCAGCAGACTGGCTGCAACTTCCCAACACAAAGCGGAGGAAACGGATCAATGTGCAAGTTATTTTACTATCGTTGTAGGTAGGTAATTAACGCTCCTGGATAAATAGCAATGAACAAAAACCTGTCTTTCGAGATTCCCAATTCCTTTTCGACGAAATCTGATATTTCTTTGGCGATGACTTTATTTTGGCTTGGGCCCAGGTTACCAATCGATTCCAGGGTGGCGACAGCGCCTGGTGTGGACGACTCGCCTCCTATCGATAAGGCACAGTCGGGGGATATCAGGCATATAAATTTCTGAAAACAAAGTTATATCATGTATCGACACAGTAAAAGCATTAATAGTCGTCAAAATAATTTAAAACTATGACATTGAAATCGTCATGAGTTTCACCACAGAATCGGCAAGAAACTCACGGTTTGACTCTGCTCCTAATCGCACAGATTTTTTTCAAAATGTCATTAGTACAGCACATGTTTTAAAGCCAATTTGAATTAGAAGAAACAGCCCTGCGATACCATGTACTGAACCAATTATGTTTGGTTTTTGGAATTGGTCTATATGAGAAGATGAGTTCAAGGCCATTACCCACCACCGTATCATTGCCACCCCAATAGGGTCTATTACGGTAGCAACCGTGTATGATAGAACGGTGCGGCATAGGCAATGTGGGTTGCGTTCTATTGAGAAACGCATTTTACCTTTTTTTTTTCCTACCTAATCTGATGGTCTTGAGATACAATATTAGCGTCACCGGGCCAGTAGGTGAGCTCACGGGGCTCAAACCTGACTTTGTTGTTATCACGAACCCTAACAGGAGCCGTGCTTCCCAGAATCTACCACCGGAGCATTCTACGAATATTCATTCAAAAGAAAAAGCGACACTAAAATAAGCGAAACATATATTAGGTATATCTCTATGATTTAGGCTGCGTGAGAATGATATAGAATACTTCTGGAAGATTTTTTCTTCCTAATGTGACAAGTGAAATGTTGCTTGTATTAATCAGAAATATTTCAAAATTATATTTAATATTAAACTTATTATATTAACCCTTTCCTTTTTTCATCATTTTGAGACATCACCAAGTAGCCTTTTATGAGTAAAACACAATTATCGCAAAACAGTTATTTTTGAAAGAAAAACATTTTTAGAGTGATCGTTTACTGTAAACAAGAGTTACAATTATATGTTATATGTAATTATTATATATAACATATATTTATAGTTCATATATAATTAATCTTATAATATAATTAATATCAACCAGAGTTACAATTATATGTTATATAATATAATTGTATATATATTAAATTTATAATTATTATAGTTATATAATATAATTGTAACTCTTGTTTACAGTTCAGGTAAAGGTCCAGGGAATACATTTCAAATTCAAGCATCAAGGGACGTGACAACATCATAGCTTATAATCAATTATTAGGTGTTCACTTTTCTTCTTAACCATAGTCTACTTTATTACTCGTAAAACGACAGTTATAAAGAAGTGATCATCATGAAATAATTTTCAAAATACTTTTACAGATTCATCTCCTAATTGATTCCAGTATCAATTTTAATGAGCTTAGGTTATGTTATATACTGCTTATACTCGTAATTCGAAGCGACCGAATAAATGTAAGATAATTAAAATACTTTACAACATAGGTAAATGTAAGCGCACTGGTGATGATTACAATGATATTTAATCTTAGAATTCTAGATCTGTTAGAACTTTGAAGCCAGCTAATACAATAGTTACGGATGTTTTTATCAAACAATTTAACCTTTACTAGGTTTTTAAAAACACTACTGAATTTGAATGTAGAATTAATAATAAATTGAAGAATAATGTTTTTTTTTTCTTTTCACTCACCTCAGGTGATTTTTGCACAGCCTTGGATAGGACCGGTATTATTTTATTAACAAAATCATTGGGTATGAAACTGTTTGTCAAATTAGTGAATATTTTAAGGCACGGCATGTCTTCCAAGACCGCTCGGAGTTCGACTGAAGCGTGATAACGTTTATCAATTGTGACTTTGACTGCTTTATCTTTCGTGTTACGTACATATGAATTAAATTTTTTTTAATGTAAGAAAAATAATATAATTTAAATATATTTTAGTGTAGGTTTCGTCTTTTATATAACGTAACGGGAAATATTATTGAAAAATGAATGAAGGATTTGAAACAATCATTGATTTGGTAATGTTTGTTGGAATTTTTGTTATGATTTTGATGGGAAAACGGGAGAACGGTCTGCCTATGTGATGTGTTGTTCGGAGCGTATATACCTATAGGTAGATACTGCAATGTGATTGATGTTGCTTGTTTGAAACGCCAGGTCATGATAACAAATGTATTCTACTGGATTTTTGATTGCTTGACGCGAAAACTGCGCAGGATGGTGATACTTCCCCTTGGCGACATTGCGAATGTTTCATATCTAGGTCATTTCGTTTATTTATTTATTTATTGCACAGATG
The DNA here is from genome assembly GCF_030269925.1 of Bombyx mori. Lineage (NCBI taxonomy): Eukaryota > Metazoa > Arthropoda > Insecta > Lepidoptera > Bombycidae > Bombyx > Bombyx mori. Next base: position 1,285,359 of record NC_085107.1, on the reverse strand, counting down.
GGTGGACGATCTCACAGCCCACCTGGTGTTAAGTGGTTTCTGGAGCCTATAGACATATAGAACTTAAATGTCGCCCCTTATCTTGAGATATGGGTTTGAAGGTCTCAGTATAGTTACAACGGCTGCCCCGCCCTTCAAACCGAAACGCATTACTGCTCCACGGCTGGAATAGGCAGGGCGGTGGTATCTACCGATGCGGACTCACAAGAGGTCCTTAAACCAGTAAATTAAGTTCACAAAATAAAATTCACAGTAAAATCATCTCCTTTAAGATATATGACATAGAAGTCTTAATTATGTTATGTTCTGGTTTTTATAACTCTGAATCCGGAATGTATTACTACTTCGCGGCCAAAATAGGCAGTTCCAGTGGTACTGCCTAATCATCCTTATAACACGGCCTGCCATTAGCGATTACGCAAAAAACTACTGACCGTATACTGGTGCCACAGTGCAGCTCGATTCTACGGCCGATACGGGTCGTAATGTGATGACACTATGGGTTTGACTCGTTTGTCACCATGTAAGTTAATATCTGTTTGATGTCGTAACCTATGCATCAATTTTGTTTATTTTATTTATTGCATATTGCATAGATGGGTGGAGGAGGTCACAGTCCACCTGGTGTTACCGAAACGCATTACTGCTTCACGACGGAAATAGGCAGGGTGGTGATATCTAGGTACCCATGCGGACTCACAAGAGGTCCTAGAGAGGTTTGATTTTTATTACACAATGTTATACCTTCACCGTGGAAGTCAATCGTGAACATTTGTTAAGTACGTATTTCATTAGAAAAATTGGTACCCGCCTGCGGGATTCGAACACCTGTGCATCGCTACACACGAATGCACCGGACGTCTTATCCTTTAGGCCACGACGAATTCTATATTATCAGGACTAATATATAACTTTTATTATCTATTTAACAACACAAATCAACTCATTCCAATATATAAATGGTTAATGTTAATATTATGTTGTAATCCATGTTATAAAATCCATGGGTTGCAATACAAAATCACTCGAATTACGGAGTTTCACAAAACATGTTTTCATCAAGTCACTTGACCGTAATGCTTTGACAACGATGCACGAAACAGAAATTAGTTTATGGATATGGTATTCCTATAACATAAAAATACATAGCACGAATAATTTGGCCATATAAATGTACTTTAATATCATCACTACTTTTTTTATTGCTTAGATGAGTGATGGGTGATGGAGCTCATAGCCCACTTGTTTTTAAATGGTTACCGGAACCCAATGGCATTGACAACGTAAATGTAGCCCCCGTCTTAAGATATGAGTTACAAGTCTCAGCTTTTAATATATTTTTATTACACAATGTTATTCCTTCGTCGTGGAAGTCAATCGTGAACATTTGTTAAGTATGTTATTTTGTTAGAAGAATTGGTACCTGTGTGCTTAGTGCGAGTTTTTTAACGTTCTCGATAGCGTAAAAGTTAACTCAAATTTGTATGGAGTTGGAAGAGCGCCTAGTGGCAAACGTAGGCAAACGTGCAAAAGCACACTGATGCCTGCGGAATTCGAACTCCGGTCCAGTCGTATCGTTCGATATGAACGCATCGGGAATCTTATCCAATAGGTCACGACATGACATCAAATGGACATTCCTTTGGGTCTATAGACGAATTTATCTACGGCACAAAGCAAAACTCAGTATTTTATGACTTTTAAAGGGGATATTCAAGTTACTTTTTGTTTTGTAGTATTTTGGATATGTCTTCTGTATTTTAATATTTCTGGTTATAGCTTTTGAAATAGTTTTATTAATTGCTAAAATTACTCGGAACAAAGACCTCTCCAGAGTTGCGCGGCTTAGCATCATATTGATACACGCTACGGCACGGAATAGATAAATAAGGGTAACCTTATTTATCTATTCCGTGCGCTACGGCTTGGGATAAATAATCTTTTTACCGAAGTGCAAATTAGGGCTCTTGTGATTAAAACTTTGATGTTTGATTAAACATCGCCCAAAACACGTCATTTCGGATATTCCTGATCCACTAACGGTTCTTTTAGGTACCCCAAGCACCTGTCATCGTTCTCGACGAACCCGTCGCTTGCACAGACACAGACCACTGAGTTTCTTGCCGAATCTTCTCAGTGGGCCGCGTTTCCGATCCAGTGGTTAATTTTGCGAAGCACTGGTCTTTGCTGGGTGACGCTGAAATGGCCTCTCAAGGCTATCAGCTTAGGCAGGAAAAAGAGATTAAGCTTACTTAATAATTATCACATCACCATTTATAATATCGGTCCTTGTTTCAGTAACGGATTATTTATTCATTATCTTTATGATACTTGTAGGCAGACTATCATACGGCCCATCTGATGCCGAGTGGTTACTGTTTGTCATGGACGTCAGAAATACTAGGGGAACAGACTATCCGTTGTCTATCGCAGAGTGGAAGAAAGTCTTTACAAGTCGGGATGCGAGTCTGTCAGACTAATCGAGAATATGCTATAGTCCTTAATACGAGTGCTGATAGTATCTTCCCCTCAAGTTGTTAAATACAATAAAATATATTTTACTGGGAGTAGGACCTCTTGTGAGTCCGCATGGGTAGGCACTACCACTCTGCTTATTTCTGCCGTGAAGCAGTAATGCGTTTCGATTTGAAGGACGGGACAGCCGTTGTAACTATCTCCTCCTCCTCGCGTCGTTTCCTCACTGCTGAGGGTCGTGACCATTATAATTCGACATGATTTTACTCCTTGTGATGTCCCGCCAGCGCCTCCGATGATTGGCCGCATGAAGGGCGTCGTGGAATGGGATCTCTAGTGTGGTGCGGATTTGGTCGAACCACCTTGTCAGACTGCGCCCGCGCGGTATCTTTCCCTCGATCTTCCCTGTCACGAATAGTCTTTCTAAGCTATCCGGTGTTTTCCGAGCAATATGACCGAAGTAGTCGAGTGCGCGGCGTAGGCAGAGTGTGGACAGTCTAGTCTGGTCTTGTAACTATACTGAGACCTTAAAACTCATATCTCAAGGTGGGTGGTGACATTTACGTTGTAGATGTCTATGGGCTCCAGTAACCGCTTTAATGACAGGTAGGCTGTGAGCTCGTCTACCCCCATCTATGTAATAAAATAAAATAAAAACTGCTGAAAAACGCCTTCTCAAAACAAATAAACGTAACAGTCTAAGGCATGATTTTGCTCCTTAATCTGTCTAGGCTAGCTTATTACAAAAAAACAATTAAGAAATAGAACATGAATACCAAACAGTTCTACTATTAAATGGCTACTCGACCTCTATCTCATAAAACCTGATTAAGTTTGAGTTCTTTGAACCAGAAACTTCCATTTAGCGATTGAAACTTTATTTCATTTTCACGAATTTCAGCTGTCACCACGCTCCATGAAACTATGCCGAAACGTCATTGCGTTTATATAAAATATATATGAATGTTTAAGTACCCTGGATTGTCTTGTAATATCTAAATTATAATAAATACATTAAGAACGAGTAATGTGTGTCCAGTACTTAATTACTTAAAAGGATTGAACGATATCAAAAATGCTTTTTCCTCCTTGACCCAAACAACTATAGCCGTATCCTGGTCGTACAAATTTTCTTAACTCAATGTTCAATTCATGACACAATAATTAAATTTTATTGTTTATTCGCATCATACAGTTTTTATGTACATTCATGTTAATTGCCGTCTTTATCGATTGCTACTATGTTGACTTTTTAGAGTCGAAGCCTACTAAAGAAGGAATGTTTCGGTTTGAAATACTTCTTCATTTTCTTCGTTGCCGCAGGTAAATATACTCGTCAGTAACTTCCGATCTTTAGTGGAATAGGCGCTACTTAATCATTCAACATAATTTTTGTTTTTTCCATGTTCATATTCAGAACAACTCGGATAGAAACTTTACTGAGGTAATTGAGCACTGTTGGAATTAATCTTGGACAATTTTATAGCTAAATTATTATGAATGAATAATCTGTAAATATGCTCGTCCAGATTAGTACAACGCATTATCTGAGCAGCGCCATCTAGAGGAGAATCAAGTATACCTTTCTATAGAAGTTCTAAGGTACCGAAGTTCAGCAAGTATTAAGAGCTGTCGATAAATACACCGCCGCTAATTTCTTTTTTGTAATTATTCTTGTCCACCCGATGGTTGTCTGGAAGAGATCGCTTTTAGCGATAAGACCACCCATTGTACTTTTGTGTTTAATGTTTGGAATTTATTTTTGTGTACAATAAAACATACTCTGCTATTATAACAACCAATTGATCAAGGGTTTACGTAGTAAAAAAAATATTTAAAAAAAAACGTGCATCATCATAGCTCTTCTGTGAACGTTTCACCTTACACTTACACAACGTAGTCATGATTTATAAAAATATCTTTTAGAACAGACTTTTTACTTGTCTATTTATTTGTTTTGTAAATCAACACATTGTTTTGTAATTACGGTTTCATTTTACAGCGAGGGCTTAGTATTGATGACCTATTGTGAATGACTTTGGTGATAATAAATACGAAAAATGGTTACCATATATTATCACATACATTAAAACATGATGCAGCAGTGAAATAATCTAACCCATGAATCAGCTCGCTGGGTTTCTCGCCGGATCTTTTCAGCGGGTCGCGATTCCGATCCGGTAGTAGATTCATTCGCGAAGCAGCTACTCTTGAGCTGTTAGGTCTCCTTCAGAGGCGCTCGGGTAGCTGTTAGCAAATCCCACCCTTCCTGGCTGAGCCTTTGCTCGCCCACCTGTCTTGTGAAACTGGAAAGGCCTCCGGGCCACCAGTAATCCTTCAATCATAAAAAAAAGTAGTGAAATGTTTTGAATTATGTAGTATAATGGCAGGACTTTATGTACCGACTGTGTACAAAGATGGTACATATAGTCATAAGATAAACGATTCTACCTTGAGCTTCTGCTAACATTACCTACCTCAGTATCTTTTCATACGAGAATTGTTATATTACTTATCTTATTCTTAGATAAGTCCTAATTCCTGAATTTGCTTCTCCACAATTTCCTATTTTAAAAACTGATTGTAGTAAAATTATGAATTATCAATTTTTATATTTAAAACCTTTTTTTTAAGTTTTTTTTTCGTACTTATGAAAATAACAAATTCTAGATAAAACTATAAAATTGATTTTAATTATTAATTTATTTTAATTGTTAATAGCGATTCTTACACACACACACACATAATGAAGTAGACTGACTCGGTGGTGTGATAGATAGCGGCCCTGACTGATGCGCCAAGGATCGCGGGTTCGATTCCCACGTCGGGCAAACATTCTGTCATGAATAGATTTGTTTGCTTTTTGTGTAGGCGTTTACTATCTATACATGTATATATTAAAACGTTTTGAAGTCGTCGTGGCCTAAAGGGTAAGACGTCCGGTGCATTCGTATCTAGCGATGTACCGGTGTTCGAATCCTAAGCGGTTGCCAATTTTTCTAATGAAATTCGTACTTAACAAATGCTCACGATTGACTTCCACGGTGAAGGAATAACATCGTGTAATAAAAATCAAACCCGCAAAATTATAATTTGCGTAATTACTGGTGGTAGAACCTCTTGTGAGTCCGCACGGGTTGGCACCACCGCCCTGCCTATTTCTGCTGTGAAGCAGTAATGAGTTTCGATTTGAAGGGTGGGGCATCTGTTGTAACTATACTTGAGACCTTAGTACTCATATCTCAAGGTGGGTGGCGGCATTTCCGTTGTAGATGTCTATGGGCTCCAGTAACCACTTAGCATCAGGTGGGCTGTGAGCTCGTCCACCCATCTAATAAAAAAAAATATAAGTATGTTTATCAGTCTCTGGTACCCATAAAACAGGGAATCCTAAATTGGGGCCAGATGACAGTGCGTGATTTGTTCCCGATTATAAAAGTTAAAAGTTATAAAACTATTAAATTTATATTTTAATAAACTCTACCTTTAAGATTATTTTACGATAGCAATGGCGTAGAAATATCAAGGAATATACGAGTATATGGGCGCAAACGCCACTATTGGCAATAATTAACATAATAATATATAGTTTAGTTTATTCTATGTTAATATTTATTTATTATTAGCAAGATGAAACTGTTATTCTACCATATTTAATAGTTAGCAGACACTGTTTTGATGTCAAAATGTTCAAAATATGTTTAATATTTATATTATTGTTTAAAAACACAAATGACTGTATAAATAATTAAATATGAATAAAGCATAAATATTGATAATATATTATAATTAACAGTAATAATTAAGTATTGTAATTGTTATGCAATGATGTTGTTCGCGCCATCTATTATTAGGCTGGATAATAACAATGTTAGTTAATATTACTTAAAAGTAATTCATGTAACATAAATTAAATGTCAGTCATGTAAAAATCACTAAAATATGTATTGTGAATATTTAAGCTATATATTTTTTGTGAATTGTTTCGCAGTAATTGCATTTGTTTGTATAAAAGAAGTTGTAGTTGCTATAACCATCAATCACAAAATGGCGAATTGTGTAAGAACCACTGAATAACTCAGGCGTGGTTTTTTGTTGTAAACAAGGAATGTTAAAGTTTTATAGAATTGTATTGTATTTTTATTGTAAAAGAACGTATGTGTGAAAACCCTGGCTTGACGCCGACAAGTACGATTCGGGGTGTTGTTAATCTTAGGGCGACAGTCAAGGTCGTAGCTATTTCGAAGGTTAAGCTAAGATGACTTTAAAAATATTGAGAGTTCTCAATAAGGCGGAGTAGTCACCGCTTAGTTCTGGTACGCCTGGATAAAAACCTTTGCTTTGTGAAGCACTGGTTTGGGTTCGAGTAAAATTTACTCCGACCTCTAGATTGAGCCTTCCAAGTGAGGGAGTCTGTATAGAGTCCCTTCTTTATTTCGCGGGAAAATCGTGTTTTTGGATCACTCGTAATTAACACCACAGTTGAAACAATAGGAGTTTTATTGTTGCAGCGGCTTACACAGTTCTATAAGTTATACACATATATTTTTTTCGTCTTATGTATTTTCGGCGGTAAAAAGTTCCCATGTCACAGACTATCTTCTTTTTTTCACCTTTCGTGCGTTCCGGCTTACGCATCATAAAAAGGTGCATTCTTAAACGCCACAACAGCTGATTCTATTTTATTCCATACAGGAGAGGACTTTTCGTATTGTCCGGAATTTAGTTCTCTCAATTTACAATCCACGAAGCATAGTTCATTTAAGCTACCAGGAGCTACGGTGCCTATCTATAGCTCATTATTTCCTGTTTTTGCATACCATCCGTCTGTGGAACTAATCTGCACGGTGTTTTAATCTTGTGCATTGTGTCCTGACTGTTACTACTTGTACTTGTTCAAGAAAAATTCTAAAAGGATTCCTCATCTCATGTTGATTAGGTTTCGAAGATTATTGGAAGGTTTATTCCTTTTCCATCACAACGGATATACATAAGGATTTTTTCGTTCTCTTTTGAAAATTTCTTAGTGTCTGATAACAATACAAGCTAAGGCTTCCTGTCACAGCTATTCACAGTAAAGAAGATTCTTGTCTATTGAAAGAAATAATTGTATACTTACTGTAGAAATCTGAGTTAATCTAAATACTCCGTATTTTCACTTCCCGATTTGTAATTCTCACTATTATCTTACCTCGTCAATGATTATTAAGAACAGATGTGTTTCTTGCTTCCATCCACTTCCATCCGTGAAAGTGTTTTCACTCTGGCCACCCCAGTCCATTTTTATACCTAGTCATAGCTTGTCATGTTTTTCCATCATCAAATAAAACATTTTTACTAATATATAAATCTACAGTGGTTTTTACGGGTGTTCCGTTATAACTACTGAACCATGCATCCGATAGACTTGAAACCTGGTATCCATGTATGAAATACATGTACTTAATGGATAGGCTAATATTTATATGAGCGTTGGACTCTCTGCACCAGTTGCGGGGGCGTTGATGATGGGAATCTTTGTGGGGGTGAGAAATAATAATGTTAATTTTAAATGCCCAGCGGACGGGTACAGCTAGTCAAAAATATAGTTACAATTAGTTGTCAACAATTAATTAGAGGGATTGTTTGTGTAGCATTGATTAATTATTACCATAGCTAAGTCAGGGTTTATTCTTAAATCACTATCAACACTTTTCATAGAGCTGAAAATCAATTTTATGAATGAAAATTTGTTAGGAGCCTGATAACAATTGAAAAAACAATATTGTTGACTTTTTCATCACATCTGCGTTAATATACTTACTCTATGCGTTATCGTGTGAATCTCACGTACTTGAACTTACGCGTTTGTTACGTAGCCTTGTGAAAGCATGGTTGGCTTAATGCAATGCTTCTTTTAAATCATTGCAGGTACGAATGCTCTTGACGCCCGTGAGTCCTAGTCGTCCTAGGGGTGGCACGGCGAGTCTGGTTGTAGTGTTGATTGCGGGAACCCCCCTTCTTTGACCGGGTTCTAATCCCGGCCGAAGATCGGATGTCGGTGGAGAGGGTGCAAGAAGAGTCTTTTGTGGGTAAGACGAATGCTCTCGCTGCTCGTCGGCCGGGCGTCCTAGGGGTGGCACGGCGTGTCTGGTTGTAGTGTTGATTGCGGGAACTTCCCTTCTTTGACCGGGTTCTGACCCCGGCCGAAGATCGGACGTCGGGTGAGAGAGTACAAGGAGAGTCGTTTGTGGGTAGAGCCTTAAAACATCCTTGGGCCGCGATCTGCTCCCAACATCTGCATACTGTCAATTCCGCATACCGTGCATGCTCCCTAGGCGCAGACATCTCGTATGAGGCTCGGTCATCAACAGTCTACATGTAATTTATCGTAATATATGAGTTTTCATTTAGAATCTTAAGAACTTCGTCATCTAGTTTTGTTAAGGAAATTTCTCCCAAAAAAATATTTCATTTCCACGGGAAATTTTTAGAAAAATTAAGTGACACTATAAAAATAAATTATCATTTTGTCGGAACACGTGAGTGAAGCCGTGAGTAATGCCTAGTAGGTTATAAAGATTATAACTGCATTCTCTTTATAGCTTTATGGTTTCACTCCGCGCTGTGTTTCAAGTGCATTGAATTAATTATTCGACTCAAGTTTTATGTGCAATTTGCTTCTAGAACAATTGAAAATAATTTTACGGCTTAATGTCAGGTTTATTATATTCATTATCACATCATTTCTGACCATTTTAACACTTTACAGTTTTCGTGGTCACGGACGACTAAAGTGTTATTCTTCAACATTTGAATGTTGTGAGACTGTTAACTGTAAATTAATTTTTATTTAGAAATTGCTTTTATAATATGAGATTTTATCGGAGAGATTCACCCTCAGACAGAGCCCATTGAGTTTCTCGCCGCCTCTTCTCAGTGTACAGTAACAATAAATCAATTAACATTAAGCAATTACACTACCTAATCTAATATTAACACGAGGGTTACTTATCTAGGGTACTTATCTATACTAAATACTACTAACTACACTAATACTAAAATAGACTGGTTTATTTTAAGAATAAGTGACTGTAATATTGGTTACGGCTCTTGGCGATTTAGGTCCATAAATATGCACGCAAATTTCGCACGGACGCGCGTACGCTTAGGAGAGCTCACGGGTTCGACCCGAGAGATATTGCGAACATTAGCCCTGGCATAGACAGTGCTTCGCAGAATCTACAACAAGATCGAAATCGCGACTTAGTGAGAAGACCCGGTGAGAAACTCAATGGGCTGTGTCTATGGGTTAGTTCGCTTGACTCGAACTCATCGACGAGTTCGGTGACGGGTGTTTGAAGATCCTGGTGATCCCCCAAGAGTGGAGCCGGGGATCTGACAAAACGTTTCGGGCGACGGCGGTTTTGCGTTAACCCGTCGCCTGGATCGGATATGAGTGGATTGGATTCACGTTCCAATATTTTTAGGATCCAGTGACGACCTTTAATAACAGGTGGGTCCGTCTATCTATAAGCACTAGTGGTCTCGCAGTAGTTGAAATTGGACTATAATTAATTGAAATTATAAGTTTGAACATTATTATACTTCTATAACCACAGATTTTGCCAAGACTACACTATAGACAAATTATATTACAGATAAACAATATTAGCATTCTCTATATTCTCTATAAGTGTGGGAAATTTCATATTCCTCCATCCGGGCAATTTTCGTAAAAAGGGCTACAAAGTTTTTGCTTCACGTATTAGTCTTTAATAAACATAATGTCTATTTTTGATCATTCGTAAACACGATCTTATTTCTGTTGATATTATCAGTACACTTCCTCCCTACCGGTTTTACACAACATTCATTGACAACGAACAGTAATAACAATAACTTGAATCGGATGCTGCGTAACGATAGATCAATTTGATTCAGTTCTGCTTATTAGAAAACCAGTGAGCCGGGGGCGAGTTGGCATTTGATCGGGTATCTGTTAGCGTGTGTCGTTGTGTAACCACTTTCGAGCGAAAGGTCGCCGGCTCGACGTTAGGACTTGCGTTTGTTTATTATTATTGAATTAGCTCTGGGTTTGAGAATCTTTTACGGCGCTGTTTTAACTACGTTCGTTTTTTTTCTGGAACGAAGTTCCTTATGAGACGATGCTGAGGGGTACACTAACCGGGAAAAAACGTCCGTAACGTAAGATTTTTATTATTTATGCACACAGTGTACGACTTAACGTTGTAATAACGTACAAATTAGTGATGCACACAGTGTACGACTTAACTTTGTAATAATAACGTACAAAAAATAACAATTTTTTATATTATTCATTGACCACGATCTCAGAGCGTTCGTTTGCGCAATACACTAACTCTTATGCAAACAACCGTGAATGAAGTGTACCACAATAAGTTCGCACATTACCGAATGATTGTTGCGAAACCTCCAGTTTTATTTTCTTTATACCTCAAATAGAACTTAAAATTAATATTTTTATAATAAGGACAGCCCACCGCACGAACATCTCGGTCCTACAACAGCTTATAATGGAGAACGCTCAACGCCTGTCTGCCACCTGTCTGCAACGCATAATGCGCTACTTTGGCCACGTTGCCTGCACGGCATAGACAACTTGGAACGTCTGATGGTCACTGGAAAAGTAGAAGGAAAACGTCCTAGAGGCCGGAGCCCCAAACTGGTCCAACCAGATCTACGAGCAAACCAGCGGACTACTTAGCGCTGCACTACACCAGGCAACTGACCGGAACCGATGGAGGCTGGCAGTCGACAAGCTGAAATGGAGTCACGATCTTCAGGAATGAGGGAGCGATGGAGAAAAAGAAGAATAAGGAACTTCGTTCCTATCCGGTGTCCCACGACACCGCACATATTTTTTTTATTGTTTAGGTGGATGGACGAGCTCACAGCCCACCTGGTGTTAAGTGGTTGCTGGAACCCATAGATATTTACAGCGTAAATGTGCCACCCACCTTGAGATATAAGTTCGAAACGCATTTCTGCTTCATGGTAGAAATACGCAGGGTGGTGGTACCTACCTACCCGTGCGGAGTCTCAACTTTTGCTAGATTATTCTAGAAAGGATGTTGTTTAAACGAAGTTTTGTTAACATGGACGGCACTTATTGGTCTTTTTAAAGAAAACGATTTACCTGGTGTCTAAAGTTATCGAAGCCCATAGAACCATTGGATAGCAGCCAATTAATTAATACAACGACTGTGGCATATCTAAAGTATTAACTTTCCGCCCTCAGCCTCGTTTCCGTAACCTATATCGCGTTCAGTAACGAGATGAAAGTTAACATAATATATTTACATACATCACAGGGTTCAAATTATTTTGTTCCGATCTACCTAGCAATCGGTTCAATGGCTTAGGCACAGAATAAAAAAACAGAGCTGCTTTCGGATTTATAATACATAAAGATTATCCGTATAACTCCTAAAAACAATAAAAGCACAAAAACCAATAAATAAATAAAACTTTAAATGAATGAAACAAAATCTACGTATCTTCTGTTTCAAATTAATTTTAGTCTAACCGAAAATATTTATTTTTATGCATTTATAATATGCTATGGTATATATTTTGACACTTGGTTAAGGATCAGGTGAATTACATCCTGATGAGAAAGCTTATATAAATACTACAGCGTTCAAAGCAGTCTATAAACCAAAATAAGCAAATCAAGGGGTGAAAGGTTATTTGGCTTTAGCGACATTTTTCAACTTTACAGGAAGGCCTTTTAAAGTTTAAATTTTGGAAAAAATGTCATACAAAAAAGATCCTTCTATGGAGTAAACCTAAAACATCGAACTGTTGATGCTAATACCAAATAAAACGCACCTTTGATTACATCGATAAATGTCGCGTATTAAGCTCAATGTCGCTTAAACTAAATAGTCTTTCACCCCTCGATTTAGTATTCTTTCTTTTTGCAGAGGTGTCTTGCCTTAGGTCTTGCGTACTAGGAATACTAGGATAGTAATTTATGGATGGCTTAAATTCGATATAGCTGTGACGACACATTTGGATGATGATTGATCCAGAGGCGTGTTTTGTAAGGGGTACTACCCAAAGCTCCCACCAAAAAGTCCCCCGCCATGACAAACTCAACTCCATGCGGCGTTACCCGACCTTAATTAAAATTACCATTTAGAAGAATACCAAACGTTCAATTGTTATCAAAATAACATAACAATTTACCAAATAATAGAAACATATCAAAGTATATTATGTGTCCCAAAATTTACATATTTTTATTATCTAAAACCTCAGGCCCCGGTATATATTTTATTTTGATGTCGACTCTTTGCCGATTTCTGCATGTTTTTATCGAGTTTTATAAAGTTGCATAACATGGACAACGATAATAACACATTTTGTGCCTACCTTGGACACATTTCTAAATGTTTCGTAATCTGAATGGAATATAATGCCAATTTCGCCTAAGGAGTCGACTGTAGTGGAATCGACCCAAACGTTTCTTATTTCGTTTTGGCATCTAAGTGACAGCGCTATATGTCAAGTTGACAGATAAATAACGAGATCTTATGACGTTTCATACCTATTATTTGTTTTTTAAATATTCGCAATGCTATGCACGGAACGTTTAAAATTGACATGACAGAATGACTGACAATTGACCTACATCAATGTATATTACGTAATCTCTCAACGTAATTTTTATCAATTTCAAGATGTCCAAGCTAACTTCGAAATCTGCAAACGTATCAAGCCACAATGAAATTACAAGAAACTTTTTTAGTAGGGGCTGATCTCATAATCCGAATACCGTATTTTTTATTTGTTTTAGTATTCAGTAACAACTTCGTGTCTAATCATAAAAAAAAAACTAGAAAGGAAAAAATCTTTCTCACCTCACCAGAAAAAAATATATAAAGAAGAGTAAATCTAATACATGAACTGTATTCAATTCTTGAGTTATTTGCGGTCCATTCTAGTTATTATAAGCTTCAATTAAATTAACATCACAGTCAACGCACTCTTCAAACTAAATAAACAAATACTTGTTTGATAATCACTGATCGTTAAATGGGACTCACGCGAAGCCGGCTTTTGGAATGGATTTTTCTCACTGTGGTGTTACGTGTGAGCCGAAGCACAGAGAACGATCTACATATCTATACTAATATTATAAAGAGGAAAGATTTGTTTGTTTGTTTGTATTAAATAGGCTCCGAAACTACTGAACCGATTTGAAAAATTCTTTCACTGTTGGAAAGCTACGCTATCCCTGGGTGAAATAGGCTATATTTATTATCTTTTAAAAAAAATTACGGATCCTTACTGAAACTCCAATAATGTAACCCAACGTGTACATAATTTTTTTTACATCGCGTGCGCTACTACCCACCCATGCGAAGCTGGGGCGGGCCGCTAGTTTTGTATATACCGACAATGCCCCTCACTAGTGCGTCAACTAGTCACCTCTAGTGGGCAGATATCTACCTAGTTATCAGCGACGAAAGCACGCGGGTCAGTGCAGGAATGTTACATAACCGTTGCGTTATATCCGCGCCGGTGCGGTGAACCACAAACCCGCCGTAATTACGTCTTACGCACGGTATTGTTTTCGTAAATACACTATGGTAGAGGTCTGCTCTGCGTATCCACTCGGGCCGCTTTTATTTTTTAAGTGAAACTTCTTTGGTATCTTTGTGATTTCAAAGTCGATGAAACGAAAAAATAGGTCCATAGAGATACAAACACATGTATAGGATTCAGCTGGCGACAGAATGAGATAGAACACATTAGACGTTCTCGGTCTCCTCTTTGTGCGACTCTTCGTAGCATTCCCACTATCGTCTACTAAACATTGTCCATATGTATGCTCCTGTGTAGTAGGATAGTCAGTATATCTATATCTTATTTATATATTTCACTTCTACCATGTGTGATTTGCACACACACACACTTTTTTGTTTTCGCCTTTGTTGATATACGAACCTCCCTAATGATGAGTGGTCACCGTCGCTCATGGCTCATATCATAACGTAATCTGATGTAATGTACGAGTTATCGCGGTTACGGTGTAAGTTTCTTTATGTATTTTACTTTTTGCTCGCTATGGCTTCTAAATTAAGCATTTACTGACTAAAACTAGATATTGAAAAGGTATTCAATGGTTTTTATTAGGGTTCGTTGGTTATTTTTAAACGGTTCTTTAGCCTACAAGGCAGACGAACCACAGACGAGCACAGCCAAGTCCTATGTCCTATCTAAGGCTGAGAGCATCCTTTAAAACTGTTTAAAAGAAGGACAGTGCCTAAAAATGTTGTGGGAAGAAGTGTATTGCAAAAAATATCTCTGGAAATGTTTGTGTATTAAGCACAGTGGTCCAGCGTAATAAAGGTATCCTATGTATGCTCTGCTGATTCATCTTGTACAAAATTTAAATGAACTAGTTTTTAAAAAGGACCTCTTATTTTCTAATTTTCACAAAAACGGCTTAAAAATTCATGCAACCTCTGATTGATCATTAAATTTCAAATTCAATGATCAGCTTTTCTTTTATTTATTCTTACTGCCAGCAGTCTATGGCTAGCGGCCGATCATATGATGATTGGATGTCGCCGCCCGTTGTCGCTGACAATGCCAGGTCCACAGATGGACGGTCACGTGTATGTCTTCTTATATTCGTTTGAAGCAGGATGAAAGAGCGCGAGATTAAACTATAAAGGTGTTTCTAATCAGTTCCAATCTCTGATGTCGATTGTCGGTTCGAAGTGTGTCGGAAACCTCTGAAGGTTGCCCGTCGGGTGGAACTCGGTAATTTCATACAATTTGCACTCGCGAACAATAGCTATAGTTAAACGCGACAGTGAGCATACGAGAAACTTGTAGGAGTTTTTTGTTTGTTTCACTAAGACAATGTTTAATATATATAGGCCTATGTGAAAGCAAAACAATCTTTGTCGATGTCAAATGTTTAGAAAAATTACATTAATAGTATGTACTTAAATATTAATTAAGATTGTTAGTAAATTCTTTCTTCTTTATATATATATTTATATGTACAGAAAAACCTTTATTATTTAAAGCTCTTTAGTTTTTAAAAAGGGTTTTTCTTCGGTGTCGTGGTATGAAGTCTGTCATTCAGTAAAAAGAGAGTTCAGTTTTGTATAGTTTATTAATACTGTTGAATTTTTAATGTTAATTTTAAAAGAGATTAAGGGCTTAAATGTTGTTTTCTTACGAGTATAACAGAAAACGCAATTAAGTCTTTTTTTGTTTATTCATTCTGAAATATTCCATATCATTATAAATATATAGGTATCGCTTTTGTAATATACCGGACGGCTCTGAATGAACCTGCCTACTCGGTGCTTTCTGACCGCTACGACATGTCCTTAGAGGTAAACATCTCTGCTACATCCATAGTATTTCCAAATGTAATTTAAGATCGTCTGGATCGTAAGCTTGCTACCCAACCATAGTTTTTCTTTTATCTATAATAAGTATATGTAGTTTTCGTCAATTCTAAAACATAACACGCATGTTTAAACGAGATTGATGGATAAATACAGTCGTTAGTAAAATTAATATGTTAAATTTAGAAAGATATTGACCAATTTCTGACCGACTCGGTGGCACAGTAGTCAGTATCCTGTACGGCTGAGCCTAGGATCGCGGGTTCGATTCCCACATCGGATAATCATTCCTATGATATACAAGTTTCTTTATTTGTTTATATAGTATCTATATATTAAGGAGTGAAAGAGTATTAAGCGACATTTGAGCAACTTTACACGAGAAATTAAAAAATTGGAAAAAATATCATAACAAAAAACTTTTTTGGCTATTTCAATGGAGTAAGCTTAATTGAAGTTTAATTAAAAACGTAAAACTGTTTGATGATGCTTAGACCAAATAAGATGAACCTAAGTTACAAAGATAAAAGTCGCATATTAAGCGAAATGCCGCTTGAACCAAAAATAGCCTTTCACCACTTGATATGCATTTGATTAAAGGTATATAAGTATGTATATAACATATTTTTTTTATGATTGAAAGACTACTGGTGGCCCGGAGGCCTTTCCAGTTTCACCAGGACAGGTGGGCGAGCAAAGGCTCAGCCAGGAGGGGTGGGATTTGCTAAGAACTGCCCGAGCGCCTCCGAAGGAGACCTAACAAGTCAAGAGCAATTGCTTCGCGAATGAATCTACTATCGGATCGGAATCGCGACCAACTGAGAGCTCTGGTTCCTACAAGTAATCCTAGTCTGGGGCTAAATGATCGTGTGTGATTTATTCCCGATTACTTGTTTATTATTAACTATTTTCCTCGATTATTTTTGCAATCCTTTATTATTTAAAAAAAAGGCTTTCAACGTTACTTTTTTTTGTAATAAATAGTAAAGAATTCGCCAGCCACGTCTAGCCGGTTTTGTTGTCTGTGTTATAAACAACACACATAATTATGTTAATTCGTGTAAATATGTACGTGTATCTACCTATAAGCACCTTATATTACGTGACGTTTTTGTTGATAAATTTAAATAAAACAAAATCCTGTTTCGATTATGAAAGACTGTTTCTTTTAAACTTTAGATAGTTGTAAAGGTTGGTAGCATTTACGTAATATTTGAGTTAAGAAAGAAATGCCACAGAAATGCCATAGGTAGCATCGAAGAGGGCTATTGATTCCAGTAGGTACTGGATGATGCATGGCAGAAATGATCTCTGAATACAATGGTCGCCGACAAAAAGCTCCATAGGACACTCTTTATAATACAAACGTAATAAAGACAGTTAGTACATCTATACCAATTATATGTATTATTATAAAAAATGAAAGTTTGTATGTCTGTTTGTTTGTTACTCGATCACAAAAAGAATTAATAAACGAATTTGAATAACATTTCGCGTATAGTTTATAAGAACATAGACTAACGCGTCGTGGCCTAAAGGATAAGATGTAGATGTCTAAGATTGTAGATGTCTATGGGCTCCAGTAACCACTTAACACCAGGCGTGCTGTGAAACCCATATAAGCAATAAAAAAAATACTTATTTATTTATTACACTGCATGTAAAATTTACATTGGCAGACTTTATGCCTAAGGCGGTCTCTACTAGCCAACCAAAGTTGTGCAAAGTAAATAATGGTAGGTGCAGTTTTATCATAGTTAAAGACATGACGGCCGGGTATATGTATGTATTTTATTTATCTGTTATCAATACATATAAATAAAATTGGAGTGTCTGTTTGTAATATTGAATTAACCGAATGTATATACGGTACAATACCAAAATAACCTTTTTTACAATTGTTGTCTGTCTGTCTGTTTGTTCCGGTTAAACTCTTTCTGGAACGGCTTGACCAATTTTGACGAGACACACTAATAGGTAGCTGATGACATAAGGAGTAACTTAGGCTACTTTTTTAGACTAACTTCGACCCGCGGCGTCACCCGCGGTACGACAATAACCGCGGGTAACATCGCGGGACTCAGCTATCAATAATATATTACAGTTTCCGAAGCGAAGCGAGGGCGGGTCGCTAGTAATAAATATGTATGATGGTGAGTGCGTTGATTCGCGATTTAACGTACAAACGGATTTAAAATAAATTGGTAGTTTATAGATCAGAACGTGACGACAGCAACTTTCTATACGGAGAAAATGAAATGATTCTTTTTGTCATTCATTCTTTTTGGGTTACAAGTTTAACGCCGATGCAATCGCGATGCATATCTAATGCATACACAAGTTTATCCACAAAAGAAAACATCTATACTCATTAAAATTTAATCTAATTATTTTTTTGTTATCAGGGTTTCACAGCTCCTTTTTGATATATCCGATCGACCTTTATAGCTTTGTAACTTTGTCAGCCATCAGCTAGAGACAACAATGTAAAAATTATAATATAATATAAAAATAAAAATAACTTCATTTAACTTGAAACACGATAAAAAACTTATCTACCTACTCATACATAAATTAACAATGCAACATAACAATTAACATATTTATATAATTAAATATACGGAAATCATAATATTTTTAATTTAAATAATAAACAAGACAATATGTAAAACAGAATTGTAGCCATTAACCTCAAAAAAGTTTCGTTTATCTGGCTATCTCGAAGAAATATTTCAAATTATTTGTAAACTATGGAAGCCCGCTCACATTTCGTTGCGACTGTCGCTAATTGTGTGAAAATATCGATTTCATGAAACTACTCGCACGCCATCTACCGTTCGTTGACGGAAACCTCCGGAATGCCAACAACAACAGTCGATGCCCGGGACACCAGTGCTACGAGGCCCCTATTGTTTGTGCTGTGCAATTGTGTGTGCCCAAGTGTGAGAGTGTTTCATCTGGAGTTGCTGTTTCGGAGTGGAAACGCCCCGAACAGTGAGACGAAGGACCCGGGAACAGGTAAGTGGATCGACACTTCTTTCCTTAAACGATTAGTTTAATACGGGTAGGTGTCGACCAGCCTGTGTAAGCTGCGTTACCGTTTTATTTGAATATAAAACCGGCGAACGTTAGCGCCACCGAGTCTGGCCTCCCTGTGTCATTCCCAGTCCTCTCCTACCCTTCGTGGCTAGGCGGGGCGGTCGTAAAACCCGATAAACTGGTCTACGTAGAAGGTTGTTGGCGTTTGAACCCCCTACCGTTAGTTAATTAAGTCTCGACAGTAAGATTATTTAATCCCTTATTTTTATAAATTAATTTCTTAGTACCATTTAATATAATAGCAGTAATTTTATTTTGTTATTTCATTAGTTTACCAATTAATTTAATCTACCCGCTTTTAACAAAAACAAGTGGCGCTGCCATAGAATATTAAAATTACGTTTGTCTTTTCTTTTGCATCTACCTACTTTTAATATCACATTTTGTTTAACATAGTTTAGTTTAAAATTTTTAATACATTGATTCTGGTGCACCGGCCGGCATTCATAAGTGGTCTATGCTCTATCCATCCATTGTTTATTTAGAGTTATCCTGATTTGTTTTATTAAGTTAGTGTTAGTATTTAGTGGGGTTCCCGTCTAATTATTCCTTCATTTGATTGAATTTAATTTAATTTATTATCTTGTTATTTTGTTGTTTTATTTCAGTTTCTTTATTGTTATTTTTACTTTATTTTAGTATAGGTTTTCAATAGTTGGGTGTTCAGTGACCCTTTTACTAGTGAAATTCGCTGGTAAAAGAGAGTTACTCAACAATCCGGTAAGTTTATTGTTTGTTAAGTACATTTGTATAATAGGTAGTCAAGTTGCGGGCCACGCGGAGTACGTTTTAAAAAATAGAAATTATATTTTATGAACGTT
The DNA here is from genome assembly GCF_030269925.1 of Bombyx mori. NCBI lineage: Eukaryota > Metazoa > Arthropoda > Insecta > Lepidoptera > Bombycidae > Bombyx > Bombyx mori. Next base: position 1,265,561 of record NC_085107.1, on the reverse strand, counting down.
TATTCCGTACCAAATCTGACTTAAGACTAACTTATTACTAATCTTAATCTAACGGGAAGGGCATCGGACCACCGGTCCAGCGGATGCCGTCGTCTGCGAATTCCACAATTCAGCAGTTGAGTTCGCCGAAGATCTGCCTTTGCAGACATGCGTCAGCAGAGGTGCCCGACTTAACTCCTCCCTCCTTAAGAACGGAGTTCTCTGTTTCAGGAGAACTACGTACTGAAATTTTACAGAATTTCAGACGGTACTTATATACTAAGGCACATAACATGAAAGTTATTAAAATTACATAAATGCAAAGAGTCCAAACGCTAACACTTTTCACATGGATAATTGCCTTTTCACTGTTTTCACAACCACTAACACTTTTCTTCAGGGCGAATGAGAGCATCTTCAGGTCTGTAAGATCGACGTCTTCCAGGTGCACTGGTTCTGCAGTTTTTATTTTACTCGTTGAATCGAGTAGGGGTAAATTGAGCATCGGTGATTTTGTGTATTCTATATTTTCCACATTGGTTTGGCGTATTTTCAGAGTTATATTTCGGATCTTAATTTCACAGGGGTCATCAAGGGTAAGTATATAGGTGCCTTGGATTTTCTGTCGGGATATTTCTTCAGGACAGGTTTTGGTAAGTAATGTCTCATCTCTAGCGTATAAAATCCATTGGTTTTGTTGTAGAATCTGAATTTTGATGTCTTCTATAATTACTGGAATTTGAATGCATGATTTCACGTTTTCTACGTACATCATTAGATCAGTTATGCAGGGGTCTTGTATGAATTGCAGCATCTCATCGTTGATGCAGATGAAGCTGGCCTCGTCGATTTCCTGGCATGGCTGGGCAAGCAGTCTGATCTTCAACCCTTTCGCTAAGAGGTAGGGATATTTTGGAAGGATAATTACTGTGGGATTTTGAGATACGGGCAATGGTATTAGCTTATAATAGATATAGTTTTCCTTCTCGATCAAAGGTATTTCCAAAAGGTAGGTAATTAGGCTCTTCTTAAAATAAGCCTTAAGTGTTATCGTTTGCTCTATCTTAACTAAATTTTCTAAACTAGGGGTATAAACTAATTTATCTTTCTTATGAATATTTTCAAGTAAACTTAATAATTTGTTTGAATCAATAATGGATTGATGTAATATTCCTAATCTACTAAGTGCAAAACTAGTTTCTATTTCACTTAGCTTAACATGAATCGTCTGAAGGTTATGGTATATTTTATTGTATGCGGATATGATTTGAACTTCAAAGTGTTCAATACGTAAATTTTCAGTATAATTTTGCCACAATGTTGCAATTTCTTTATTCATTCTAATGAGGTTTCTATTTAAGGTAATGGTTGAATTAGATACAATTTGCACCATTTCAGAGATTAACGTTAATTTTTTATCATTAGCGTCTTGATCTGATTTTATTTCACTAATTAATTTATCGTATTTTATGGCATCATCGTGATCCAGATTTCCTGTAATGATTTTAATTAATGATCCAATTGGGTTAATCAGTCCGCGTTTAATTTTAAAGGTAGGAGTGATTTGTTCGAATTTGCTTACTGTTAGATTTTGCATATAGTCTACTTGTTCTCTTACATCTATAAAATTATAAGTAAAGTTCTTAATAAACTTAACACTAACTAAACTATTTAGTTCCCTGAAACATTGAATATTAATATCTAAGTCTTCTCTAATAGGTTTAAAGTCCAATACTCTTGCTATTATCCACTTGTCTTTGCTCAAAACAGCAGTGCCTTCCCTGACGGGTAAAACTCCGGGATTGTTATTTAATACCTGAAGTTGAAGGGCGTGGACTTGCGTCGTCATGATCGTCATCAGGAGGACGCGGAGGTGCCTGTGAAGGGCGTTTAATGTTTTTTAGTGGAACTTTTGTACTGCGTTCTTTTATTTGAACGGGAACTGTGTTTCTGACTATGTCATCTGTAACTATAGCTTTTTGGTAACGCGGCTTATCTTTGCTAATTCTTTTATTTGTGTTTTTGGAAAATATGGTGTCTCCTGGTTTAATATTAAATTCTGTTTCTCCTGCTCTTTTTTCGTTTCGTTTTTCCTTCATTTTTATTGTTTGTTCCGAAATATGTTTGTATAAAAATTTCGTTCTTTTTGCGTGTTCTTTTATTAATTGTTGTATATATTGCTTATTAAAGTCGACATCAAAAGTATTTCTAGAGTCTGTGTGACCTAGGAATATCTCGAATGGGGTGTAGCCAGTACTGGAGTGAATTGACTGATTATAGGCCATAATAGCATAGGTCATTATGGATGCTGCATCCGTGTATTTTTGTTCGTATTTAGCCAATCTATATATTTCTAGTATTGTGGAATGGAACCTTTCTATGAGTCCCATGGAGTTCGGGTTGTTAGATGTACTGATGTGTAAATCTATTTTGTAAAATGATAAGAGTTCTTTTAGAAGTGCATTATTAAATTCCGTACCGGGATCCGAGCTAATTTTTTGGGGTATCCCATAAAATGAAAAGTATTTTATTAGGGCTCGTACTACTTCCGGAGTAGATCGGTTTGTAATTTCTAGTGCTTGTCCCAGTTTGCTGAAGGCGTCAATAATAGTAAGATAGTAATGTCCCTCGATAGTAAATAGGTCGATAAAAAGTTCTTCTAAAGGTTTAGTCTGTGTCTGTGTTAATTGTAGTGTAGGTCTGAGGGGTTTCCTGTCATATTTCATACGTTTACATACTTCGCAAGAGTTTATGACACTTGAAACGGTTTGTTCCATTTTATGCCAAAAGTATGTGCGTTTAATGTGTGTAAGTGTTTCTCTTATACCTCGGTGACATGTTTTACCGGTATGATATTTTTCAACGATTTCTTTTTGTTCTAATTCATTTTCAATAAAAACTACTCTTTTAGTGCATTCGAAAAATTGTACCATTTCCTTTTTGAATAAAAAGATTACTGCTTCTGTAAATTGTCTCCTATGTTGGTCATCTTCGAAATAAATGAAGTATTTAGTATTGTTCTTTATGTATTCCTTAAGAAACTGTTTAACGAGGTCAGGTCGATTAACTGGTAGGTGGACTTCTAAAATTCTTTGTTTTTCTCTAGACAAATTTTTAACTGAGAGTTTGTCGATAAGCCATGTATAGACTAAAATTTGATTTGGTTTTGTGTCTATGGCTTCTTGTAAGATAGGAATACCTTTCGATTCTGTATCTTGTGCGGAATGAGCAGTTTCTGTGTTACTAGGTGAACCTTCGGATGCGGTCAGGGTGGAACTAGAGTATGGTATTGAGTAAGGTGAGCGACAATGGGCTGTTAAAGTTCTCTCAGAGTCTGTGTCGGAAATAGACATAGTTTCTAAATTTTCCTCGGGTTCTCTACGCAAATTTTCTATTTCTTTAATAATTTCTTTTACATGTTTATTTCTATTTCTATCTTTGTCAACGTTTACTTTCAATGAGCTATTATCTTTGTCTAAAGCATTTATTTTAATACGCGATAAGGCGTCTGCGTTATTATTCAGTTTTCCACTTTTATGAATAATGTTAAAGTCGTATTCTGATAGTCTAAGTCTCCAACGGGTCAGTCTACTGTTTGTCTCTTTAAGGGTATTAAGCCAAGTGAGGGGCTTATGATCAGTCACAATTGTAAATTTTCTACCATAAAGATAGGGTCGAAAATGTTTGACTGCCCAAACGATTGCAAGCAATTCTTTTTCAGTTACACTATACCGTGTTTCAGCATCATTTAAAGTTCGGCTGGCATACGCCACAGGTTTGTCATTTCCTACTGTTCCTTGTGATAATATTGCACCGAGAGCGAATTCTGAAGCGTCTGTTGTTAATATATATGGTTTTTCAGGGTCTGGATATTGTAAGATAGGGGCATTTACTAATAACTCTTTACATTTTTGGAAGGCGGCTATATATTTTTCGTCGTCTATTGGCATTGAACGTTTCTTTTTTAATCTGGCGGTCATAGGTTGTGTAATCTTTGCAAAGTCTTTTATGAAACGTCGATAATAACCAATTAGTCCTAAGAAACTTTTTATTTCGGTAGTAGTACGGGGTAGGGGGTAGTTTAAAACTGCTTTAATCTTATCATTATTAGGCTTAAGGCCATTGCTCGTGATTGTATGTCCTAAGTATAGAACTTCTTTCCTCAAAAATTCTGACTTGTCTAATTGTACCTTAAGGTTGGTTTTTCGAAGTCTGTCAAAAATGGTCCTTAATTTGTCTAAATGTTCTTGAAGGCTAGACGAATAGACGATAATATCATCTAAATATACTAGGCAGTGTATTCCTTGTAGTCCTCGCAGCACATTATCGATGGTTCTTTGAAAAGTAGCCGGAGCTGTCTTAAGTCCGAAGGGCATACGAGTAAACTCATAATGTCCTGCATTTGTGCTAAATGCGGTTTTTTGTCTGTCCTTTTCAGCGACTTCAATTTGATGGTAACCACTAGCTAAATCTAGGGTAGAGAAGTAACAGCTGCGTCCTAATTTGTCAAATAAGTCTGTAATATTTGGTAATGGGTATTTGTCATCGATGGTAATTTCATTAAGTTTACGGTAATCTATTACAAGTCTATATTTCTTTTCATTACTAGCGTCCATTTTTTTTGGTACTAGGTGCACGGGTGCACTCCAGGGTGAGTGAGAGTGAGTTACTATATTATTTTCTAACATTTTCTCAACCTGTCTATTTATTTCGTCGTTAATCACTTGGGGCTGTCTATATGGTCGTATAAAAATAGGGTCTTCGTTACGAGTGCGAATGTGGTGTTTAACATCGTTGGTAAAAGTCAAGGGTAGTTTTTCAGAATAAAATATATCTTTATATTCTGAGCAGAGTTTACGAATGTATGTTTTCTCCTCTTCATTCATGTGGTCTAATCGTAATTTATTATTTAAATTTTCGGTTAATATACTATCTACGTCTATGTTTGTCATGTCAATGTCAGTTATATTGTTAATTTCACATGTGTCACTATTGTATTCAGTTACGGTTACTGGTGTAAGGAAATTTAAAGTTACTTCGCGGTCTTTAATGTTTTGTATGACCGTCGTCGCGAAACCGTTTTCGCATCTTACTATTGCACTAGGCATTCTAACTCCATCACAAAATATTTTATAATTCATTATTGCTTGTCCGTTCCGTAGGTTTGTAGGTAACCTAACTCTTTGTTCACAACGCGGGGCTATTTTAATTGAACAACCGGGATTATATATTATAGGTATTTTAGTAGTATTTGTATGTAGTAGTAAATTTTTCATATCAATTTTTGTATCTAGCTGTTTTAGTAGATCACTTCCGATTAGTCCGTCGTAACGTCCGTCTACGTCATATATATAAAATTTATGCATCTCGTCACTATTAAAGGTTGGAAATAATGGTATATATATTACTTCGTCGTGCTTACTAGTTGCGTGTGTGCTAATTACTTCAAAGGGTTCATAGTACTTAAAATTTTCGAAATATTTAGTAACCAGCTTAGGGCTAATAAATGAGCGTGAACTTCCGGTATCTATCATAAATTTACCATTGATTTCGGGGATGTTAATATATGGTAATTTTAATGCGTTACAATTTAAGTTTATTATCTCGGGGGTTGGTTGTTGGTAATTATGTGAAAATTTTCTACTACGGGGTCGTATTCTTCGGTTTGGTCAGTTTCTAATGTTTCAAACTCTTCCATTACTTCTGTATTACTATAATCATCGTATGAAGGGTTCTGAATTTCAGAATTGTTATAATTATTATCGTCATCGTTTAAGTTGTATAATTCGTTCATGCGTATTCCTAGTGGCTTAGCGGTACGCATACTAACATCAGTCGGTCCGTTCCTAGGTTGTAACACCTGTGGGGGACGATATCCGAATTGTTGGGGTTTATAACCGAATTGGGGGTTATTCTGATTTAACTGGGGTCGGTAACCGAATTGAGGTTGATTTAAGTTTGGTTTGTAACCAAATTGATTTTGGTTCAAAGGTGGTCGATATCCAAAATGAGTTTGATTTTGAGGTCGATATCCGAAATGTTGCGTTTGTGGTAATTTTATTTGTTTGCTAGCGGGAATTCCAAATTTAAATTTATTTTGCTGTTGAGGTTGATTTGACATGGTTGCGACATTTTGTGGAATACCGAATTTATACTGAGGCTGTGTGTTACTAATGAAATGAGGTTTTATTACATTTTTATCTGAAAACTGAAAATTGTTGAACGGTTGAGGTCTAGGAGCCGTACACTGGGTATTTTGTTGTTTTAACATTTTATTGCGTGAACTATATTGGAACATAAAATTAACTTCTTCTAATACTATACTTAGTGCTTTTTCTAACGAATCACATCCTTTTAATCTAACTATACGAAGAAGGTCCTCCGGTAGATTATATAAGAACACATTCATAGACATGTTGTCATATATTATAACTTTACTTTTACGAAGGTTATCATCCTGTATTAAATTTACTTTTGCAATCAAAGTACTTTTAATATGCTGTATTCTATTACAGAAATCTAGATACGATTCTCCGTTATTAATTTTTAAAGTTTCTAATTCTATTGCAATACATTCTTCCGAACGTGGATCTCCGAAATGTTGTTCTAGGGCTGTTTTTAATGAGTCCCATGTATCTAAATCTTGTCTTTCACTAATAAGAGCTGCGGCTTTCCCACACAATCGGGATGTCACAACATGAAATATATAAGTCCTGTTCTCTACTATCATCTACACGACACAATCGAATTACATATTCACATTTTCTAATAAATAAATTTAATAACTTTTCGTCACCATCGAATTTGGGGATGACGTTAGCGATTTCACGTGGTATCTGAGATATGTTGTACATGTTAATTTATTTTATTAATTAATTTGTTTAAATAAAATTGAAATAATTTTAATAAGTATGTCGTATAAAATTTTGTAATTCTTATAACTTAAAGTAAATTTCAATATTCTTTTAATTTTATGTATTATATGTACTTTTATTAATTTTACACTTAATTTCTAGCTAAAAGAAAACTAAAAACACTTTTCAAATTTTGGAAATAGCGCTCTGTCTTCTAGAAAAACGTATAACTATTATACTGAGGAATGGAATGGAATGAAAATAGCGATTAGGGTCTACTCACAGACTGTCCATATCCTCGGGGTGAATCTCAAGCAGATGGTGGTGACTTCCGGAGCTGTTGTGGTCGTGGTGTCTTGACGAATTTATTTTGTTCGAATTTCCGTTAAACGCGTAAAAACGTACGTCGCGATTACTTCAAGATTGAGTTCGCGATCGCGGAAATCCTACCGGCTGCGCCAGTCAAGTTGCGGGCCACGCGGAGTACGTTTTAAAAAATAGAAATTATATTTTATGAACGTTTATTCCGTACCAAATCTGACTTAAGACTAACTTATTACTAATCTTAATCTAACGGGAAGGGCATCGGACCACCGGTCCAGCGGATGCCGTCGTCTGCGAATTCCACAATTCAGCAGTTGAGTTCGCCGAAGATCTGCCTTTGCAGACATGCGTCAGCAGAGGTGCCCGACTTAACTAGGTTGTTAATATATTATTATTAATTTGTTTATTTGAATTCTTTTGATTCATTAAAGACTAGTTTGTACCGGAACCGGGACTCACCGCTTGTCTAACACTGACCGAGTACAGATGCAAGTGTAGTTATATTATTTAGTTTAGTACATTCATTACTAATTAGCACTTATTAGTTATCGGTAGATTTTAATTTAATTTCGAGCAGTTAGTCTAGTTAGTCTCTTTTCTGTTATTTTATAGTTATAATTATATAATAGCAGTATCCCTTATTGCCGGTTAACTGGAGCCCAGTCTAACAAAGTAACATACCAACTGGCAACGCTCGGGAGTACCAATGACTCAACCATCGTAGGACCAGGGAAATCATGTCGTCGGGGAACTCACCCCCGTTAATCAGCACACCCGGCCCGTCCAATAAGGGACGTCAGGCGATTCACAAGCCAACACCCGCAACCCGTACAAGCTTGACGGGACTCGGGTTGGACAGCCAGCCCGGGCCTTCGGTCGCGGCCCAGGGGTCCCCGAGGATCGGACCGAGGGAAGGTAATCTTCCCTCGTTGACCGATCCCTCCGGGCCCTCTCGGCCGCGGAAGAAGGCCAGGTCTGAGTCTGACCGAGGCTCGTCAAGCGACAAGGATAAGCGTCCGCGACTGGGTCCTTCCTCCAGATCGGAGGGAGAGGAAAGTGCGACCACATCCACCGATCATTCCTCAACTGAATCCGTGACTCCTTCCACGTCTAGATCTTCGTCCCCCTCTGGGAGCCCAATCCCAGCCAATAAACCAATTCCGAAGCCTAGGGCCCCCGCCAGGACAGGGACAGCCCTTAGGCAACTACGATCCCCTCCACGTTCTCCCTCCCCAACGTTATCCCCAATCCCGGTGGACTCAACCCGAGGTGCCCCCGCCCTAAGCGGCACGGCGGGCAACCTGGATTCCACCAGGTATATGGACCTCGAGTCCACCAGACCCCAACATATTCCCTTACCGACAAACCCCAAGCCTTCTACCTCCTACGCTGCCATGGCAGCTAGGCCAGGTATTCCTACCACCCAGAGGACTTCCCAATCCCCAAAAGCCCCTCCCCCGAGGTCGAAGGGTCGTGCCCAGGAGGTATTACGTCGACACCCACCAATTATGGTGGAGGCCCTCCCAAATTGGCCTCGCCATTTGGCGGCCATTAGGGAGCGCTTAGGTCGAGCTCCCTCGGCGCGACCCTTCGGCGCCGGTTTTAGATTTCTGCCGACGTCGGTCGAGGAGTACAGGGCGGTCCAGGCCTACCTGTCGGAGGCCTCTGCCAGGGATGGTACCATTAAATGGTACTGTTATGCCCTGGCGGAGGAGATGCCTTCTAAGGTGGCGGTCCGGGGCATCCCTGCCGACACCGACGAGGCAGAAATAGTCAATGCCCTGAAGGAGCTGGGATTCCCGGCTCGATATGCCAGGTGCATCAGGTCCCAGAGAGGGCGACCGGGCTGCGTGTTTCACGTAGCCCTGGACCACCTCTCAAGGGACGACCTCGCCCGCTTGTACGCAGTCAACGAACTGTTGTACTTGCCGGGGGTGACAGTTGAGGGATGGCGTCCAACCCGAGGGCCCGCGCAGTGTCATCGCTGCCAGGCCTTCGGACACGCATCCTACAACTGCCATCGCGCGGTCCGCTGCGTAAGGTGTGCCGGAGAGCACATTGTAGCGGACTGCCCGAGGCCGAGGGACGGCCCATTCTCCTGCGCCAATTGTGGGAAGGACCACGTCGCCGTCGACAGACGGTGTGCGGTCTTCCGCAAACGGGCCAGGATGATGGGAGTCACCGTCCCTCCTCCTGCGCCACCGGTGCCTCGAGCCGGGGGTGCAGCTCCTCCGGCTGTACTTCCCATAGTAAGGGGGAAGGGGAAGGGGAAAGGGAAATCTTCCCTTCCCCCGGCCCCTCCCCCTCGAAACTCCATTCCGTCCGCCGTGGTAGTGGAGGCTGAGCCGTCAGCGACCACGTTGATGGCGCAGGCCAACCGGCCGCGGCGGACAAATAAACCCATTCCCGTTCCTCGTGGTCGCACTTCCGCTGGTGTCACACCTACACCTCGCCCGACCGGCGGTCCTGCACCCGGAAAAAATAGTAATAGGAACAAAAAGAAAAAACAAAAGAAAAAAGATAAAAAAAAAGAAGCACGAGAGAGAGAGGAAGCCATCAGAGCGACTGATGCTGCACCTCTCGAACAATCCCAAATGGTCGTTGAGACAATGGAGGTCAACGAGGCCTCCCCTACTGCCCAAACATCGAACTCCAATCCGCCATTGCCATCGGCCCATCTGGCCGAAGACAATTCTAATCTGAACAGCCAGCCCCCCCTTCCCCCCCGCCCTCAGCGCGAGCGCCGCAGCGGTCGACAGGCCTCTCAGCCTGCCGGCTTTGCTGCATGGCTGCTGGCACTCTGGGAGAACTTGGCCGAGGTGATCTCCGGAGTCATCCGCGAGATCGCCTCCGGCGCTAGCCCTATCGGGGCTATCCTGTCGGGGTTCTACCAGTTGATAGCGAGGCTCAATGGCTAGCCAGGAGCTTCGCATCATCTATTGGAACCCCGATGGGATAAGATCCCGAAAAAACGATCTCTTGGTTCTCGCCCAGGAGTACAACCCTGAGGTTCTGCTGCTGGGGGAGACCTTGTTAAAACCTCAGGATGTGTTCAGGATTCCCAACTATTTCATGTACCGACGTGACGAGCTTACCCCTGCCGGGCGGCCGTTCAGGGGCACTGCGGCCCTTGTCAGGCGGGACGTGGTGCATGATCAGTTGGATTTGCTGTCCTTCACATCGACAAGGTCAGTCGGTGTGAGGGTACACACCGCGGGGGGAGATATGCGGATTTATGCCGCGTATAGACCCCCGGGGCCTGAATTCCATCCTGAGGATATAAGACGGGCCCTGAATTACGACAGCCGCCCAGCTCTGCTGGTCGGGGACCTCAACGCGAAGCACGTCGCGTGGGGTTCCCAACTTAACACAGCAGTGGGCAGGCGGCTGTTAGAAGATGCCGATAGGGGCGACTACTCTGTGGTCGGCCCTGATGAACCCACGCACGTCCCGACCGCCGCGCGATACCAGCCCGATGTGCTGGACGTGTGTGTTCATAAGGGGCTACGGTGCCCCGTAACGATCGAGGCACTGTACGACCTGGGTACCCCACATCTCCCTGTCCTGGTGACACTGGGAATGGGGCTCACCCGGGTTGCGACTTCGCCCCTACGACCGAAGGTCGACTGGGAGCTCTTTAAGAGACGACTAGTCGACCTTCCCGTAATTCAGGACCCCAACACCCCTGAGGGGGTCGATGACGCGGCAGTCCGCCTTATCGACTCCATCAGGGGAGCGATTGACCAGGCGACGACTCTTGTGCCCAGCGGCGGGCCCAGAGGTAGACTCCCGGCCCATCTGAAGGCGATCATTCGCCGGAAGAGGGGCCTGAGGAGGCTCTGGGCGACAACTCGTTGTCCCAGGATCAAGCGCGAGCTTAATGAGTTGGAAGCGGAGTTGGCGGCGAAGATTAGCTCCTTTCGGGGCTATGCGTGGGAGGAACGGATTGAGGAGGCCCGTGAGGACCCCTCTTCCGTGTCCCTCCACCGACTTTGCCGCCAGCTCTCAAATCGGCCTGCCCCGACTTGTCCACTCGTGGACGAGAGGGGCAACCGATGCTTCTCGGCTCAGGCCCGCGCCGATGTCCTGGCCGCAATGCTGGAGCGGCAGTTCGTTCCGAATGACTCTGCACCCTCAGAGGCCGCATTCTACCAATCGGTGGAAGAGAGCGTAGCGAACCTACTCTCCTCCCCGGTGCCACCGTTGGGAGATGATGTTTTCATCACTCCCAGTGAATTGCGCCTCTCCATCAAGCGGATGAAGAGGCGCAAGGCGCCGGGTGAGGACGGTATTCCCTCCCTCGCATTCTTCCACTTCCCTGAAACGGTCGTGTCATACATGACACGGCTGTTCAATTCCATTCTGTCCACAGGACACTTCCCGGGAATTTGGAAATTGGGCAAGGTTATCGCCTTGCCCAAACCCGGCAAGGATAGGAGAAATCCCTCCAGTTACCGTCCGATCACCTTGCTGTCGCATGTGGGCAAGTTGTTCGAGAGGCTGCTGCTGAGAAGGGTGTCGCCGCACATCCTTCCCAGACCCGAGCAGTTCGGGTTTCGCAGCGGTCACTCGACAACGCTGCAATTGGTCCGCGTCATGCATCACTTGGCGGATCGGTCCAACGCGCGCCAGTACACGGCCGCAGTCTTTCTCGATATCGAGAAAGCCTTCGACCGTGTCTGGCATGCGGGACTGATCCACAAGCTGGTGCAGAACACGGACCTCCAGCACGCCTACGTGCGACTGCTGGGGTCGTACCTGGAGGGAAGATCCTTCTTTGTCGCGGTCGAGGGCGCCAAGTCGTCGGTGCGCCCAGTCACGGCCGGAGTTCCGCAGGGAAGCGTCCTGGCCCCACTCCTCTACGCTCTCTACACCAACGACATTCCCACGCTCGAGGGTAACCTCCAAGCGTGGGAAGTAGACGTGAAGTTGGCGCTGTTTGCCGACGACAGCGCCTACTTCTCGTCATCCAACGTCCCCTCTGCGGCCATTTTGAGGATGCAGAGGCTTTTGGACCTACTGCCCCAGTGGCTGGACCGATGGAGGGTCGCGGTCAACGTGGGGAAGACTGCGGCTATCCTCTTCGGTCCGGTCCGCACAACAGTCGTCCCGGGACAGCTCAGTCTCCGTGGCGCTAATGTCGAGTTTAGATCCAGCGTCCGGTACTTGGGGGTCGATATCGACCGGAGTTTGAGGATGACCGCCCACGCCAATAAGGCTTTGGCGGCCGCTCGCTGTGCGAGATTCCTCCTCCGGCCGGTGTTGGCCTCCAGGTTGCCGGTCAGGACTAAGCTCGGCATTTATAAGACGTATGTCCGTTCCCGTATCACGTACGCAGCTGAGGCCTGGTATCACCTCATCCCGCAGGGTATGCGGGCGAGGTTACAGGTCCAGCAAAATCTGGCTCTTCGCACGATAGTCGGAGCAGGGCGTTACGTCAGAAATGACGTAATCGCCCGGGATCTAGATGTGGAGTCGCTCGAGGAGTTCATCCGGAGGCTAGCTCGTAATCTTTACGAGCGGGCTGACGGTGGACCCCACGAGCACCTCCACAATATAGCTCCCTTGCACGCCAGACCACCTGATGGTCGGGCGCTACCAAGGGAGCTACTGGAACCCCCGGCTATGGTAAGATAGTCGGCTTAATCGGAGTGATATGGGAGTGCTCATAATGAGTGCCCCCATGGGACTGAGCTGTCCACACTCGTCATGTCCCCCCACATCGTTGGGGTGCCCCCTTATGGGGACCCATTTCCCACCCCCGTTGGGTGGACCACTCCCCCGTCTGGGGAGTGTTTAACATCGGTCCCTCCCCGCGATGGTCTTCCCCTTTTGGGGAGCCCAGAACGGGTGAGCGCCAAACTAGTGCCGCGGCTCCTCCTCTGGTTTGTAGAGGTGGGGCCGCGGCATGGGGCCGGTGGCGGGCCCCACGGTTGCTGACTGTTGTCCCTGTTGTATATAGTAGTTTAGTTAGTTTAGTTTAGTTAGTAGTTAGTTGTAGTTAGATAATAAGGAAAAAAAAAAAAAAAAAAAAAAAATCTAGCTGTAAGGAAGCAGAGGACAGCAGCCGGCGCCGGGGTGTCACCGCCGCGGGCATCGAGCCGTCACCAGACTGCCCATCGTATTATATATATGTATGTATTTTTGTCGATGTGAGTGTGCCGAAGCACGCTGCGAACAGCCCTCCCCCTAATCCAGTCTTGCATCTATTTCACCCCTGCCCTATGTGGCAGGGAGCGTCTGCCCGGGTAGTGGGGTTTACCCCGAGGCCCGCTCCGTGCCCCCGTAAGGGAGTACGACGACCCCGTAATAATAATAACAACAGTCTCATCTTTCCTCACACCTAATTTCTGGTAGTCAACGGGGCTATTCCAGCTACTCACGGATGATAGGTGAGCCCACGTTCTCAAGCTGAGTGAGTTTGCCAACACTGGCCCTAGCAAGAGCAGTGCTTCGCTTAATCTACCTCGGGATCAGAATCGCGACACGCCGAGAAGATCAGGCGAGAAACTCTGTGGGTTTTGTCTATGGGCTCTCTGGTTGTGTCTCATAACAACCAGATAAATGGCATAGGAACGCATAGAGGAAAAACCTTTATCAACATATTTATTTATATGGATTTAAGTTCAATCTTGTACGAAAGTTTGATGATTTCCTTTGACGAGCCTGTTGCTTGCGCTGCAAAAACTAACGCTGCAAAGACTAAAGTCATATTATTATGTTCTGAAATGCATTGTTCAATTTTCAAATCTGCGCTAATAAGCATATTATGATGAATAGAAGACAGATAACTAATTCACCGGTCTAGACTTTTGTTTTTTGTAACTTCTGTAATTATGTAAATTACAATAATGTTATCATTAATTTCCGCGATGCCGGACTCCTTCACTAATAATCATAAATCTTCTATTGGCGTTCTCTTTTTATGAAAAAACATTGGACGTGGTTTAAATCACAAAACGCCGGGTGTATTCGTATCAAGCGAAGCGCCAGGAAAAATTGACAGAGTAAAATATCTGGATGGTATTGATGTTGGGCCGTATTGTGACGACACGGGTAAGTTCCATTATCTTGTCTATATTTATCGTGAAGCAGGCATGCCTTCCTGTTCGAAGGATGAGACAGTTGTTGTAAAGCAAATGTAAGACTTTGACGTCAAGTCACCAGGTTTGTACTTAACGGTAGGCAGCGGCTTGACTCTGCCATTACTGATGTCCACGGGCAACGGTAACCACTTACCATCAGGTGGGCTGCATGCTCATCTGACTACAAGGGCAATAAAAACGTGTCGCGATTGGTGGTGGTTTTCCGTTAATATTTACAGATTTAATTAACACAAAGTAACGCGTCATTTACTCATATAGTGTAATAATTGAAAAAGCAAATTCTGCGTCGTATTTACGAAACCTGGCTCATCATCATCATCATCATCATCAGCCTTTATCTGCCCACTGCTGGACATAGGCCTTCCCCAATGCCTTCCACATAATGCGGTCCTCCGCTGGCTCATCCAGAAACGAAATTATTTCATCAATTATTACATAAGAAGATTTCTTATTAGACGTAAAGATCAAAACAAAGCTGGTTTGTGCAATTCCTCGTCATCTTGTTGTGAGTAACGTTTACGTAAAGGCCAATTTTTTGCGGAGCTCCTTACTGCGACTCGATATTGCTGATTGCATATTTAATTTATTCATGCACGTATCGATCGCTTAGCATACGCACGTGTCAATTCCAGGATTGCTTTTCTGTGTATTTCACAAGTGCTGTTTTGTGTTCGTTGATACTTTTTATACGTAGATATGTTACGGTAGGCAGCGGCTTCGCTCAGCTCCTGGCATTTCTGACGTCCATGGGCGACAGTAACCACTCACCATAAGGTGGGCGGTACGCTCATCTACTTACAAGGGCAATTAAAAAAAAAGATAGGTTATGAATTTCTTTTTTTCTACAAATGGACTCAAAGGCTCTTCGATATCGACAACCTCGGGCACAGCCAAGTCGCATCCCACGACCAATATCATTGTAGATATCTATGGACTCCAGTAACCACTTAACACCAGGTGGGCCGTGAGCTCGTCCACCCATCTAAGCAATAAAAAAAAAGTACCTAGTTTCTCGAACAACTATACAAATTTCGAGTCAATCGGATAAGAATGTCCTAACGACACACACAAACATTAATTTTAAATATTAATATCGACGCTTGAAAGGCAAAAGTGACTAAGCGACAATAACTGCTTTTTACATAAATGATAGGCAATAACCATATTCGATGCGCAAAAAAAATATATTTCTAGGTCTACTAAAATCATTTCAATCCTACAGCTACTAGCTAGATTCTACTACAGCTGGATTGGTTAAAATACATTTTGTTTTCAGGTATTTCAACTTTAAATTAGTCTACTGTAAAGTTCACGCATTGTCGCTTAGTCACGTTTGCCTTTCAAGCGTCGATATCAAAAAATTAAATAAATTATCGAATTATTTTAGAGGTAATAAAATGTTACTAATCAAATTATAAGCTTATTTTATTAATATGATTGGCACGGAAATAGCTCATAAATTAAAAGAAATAAATTTCAAATTTGTTTGTACGTAAAGGCTTATTAATTTTTTCATATGCATATTTTATGTAAATGCAATATTGTTTTCTGATTTCCATATTAAAATAAACATAATTAAGCAATGTCTGCCTTCGCTCGTGAAACTGTAGAAGCTGTGGAGGCTGTAGAATTCAGAGCCTATTTCACGTACGAAGGTTGGAAGATCAATTTAAAAGGCAAAAGCTAAATCAAGAATCATAGTCAAGACATCGATTTTGTTAATGTTTATAAATATAGCGTGGTCGTATTTTGTTATATTTGTTATAATAATAATATTTGATATTGAAACAATAATAATTGTCTAATTATAATTGCATAAGTTGATAAAAATGCTATGCAATAGCTTTACCGCGGCAATCCCCGAGTACCACACGTGTTTTTTAGATATCATGTGAATATTGTGTTCAAGTCGGCTTATCGAACGAAAAATTTCATTTCTGTAATCCGAACGTTAGGTGAGGGAATGAATAATTATCGAATACCTGGCAGTCTATGGTACAATAATTATTGTATGTGAAAATGACCGGACAAGCACTGTTGAACAATATGCGCAGTAAGCCAAATTAGCTCACATTTTTTTAGGGCACTCGCAGTTATAAAGGTCGTAAAATTATTAAACTATTCAGGCGGTGACAGCGGGTGGTCATTTATGAATATTAATGCACAATCCCCGATTACGCTTAATATCATCTTTTTTTTAATATCGACTATGAATATGAATAGGAAAAATAGTTGTAGCGTTCCACAATCTAAAAGTGAAGCCAACATTGAAGACATCTTGGGTCTTTTTGTTTTAATAGTGGACATTTGTAACAGTCCACATGGGCTGGTAGTATTCGACCTATTCATTTTTTGAGTGTAGCAAAAGATTAATTATTAACTTTAAGTAAATTTGTTGAAACTAAATTGTAACTGTCAGCTACAATTCTTGCGAATTAAATTAATGTTATTTATTGTTTTCTTAATTGGGTTTCGTATTTACATTTTATTTCCATTTCTTATCTCAACGTGCTAAAAAAAAATAGAGGCACAAAACGATCATGAATTTCAGTACATTAATTGTTCAATGAACTTTGGGTTAATTAAGAAATGTACACAAAATGTTGTTCCGAACACTCCGAGTGCCGTATTTACTCGTTATTTGAGAGATGATGCCATTAATTTTACGTAATAAGGCGCCAATAGCAGAGAGCGACTCATGACCGTTGACCTCTCGGAATGTGTATAATGTTAAATTTTTTCATAACATAATTAATTCGCCATCGACATTTGTAACAATGTTACGTGGTGATCAAATGAAGGGATGCTATGATTAATTAATGATCATTCTCAAATTCTTTCTTTCAGAAAGTGGAGTCGTCGCAAGATCTACGTTATAGTATAATTTTATAACAAAATATTGTGTGAAATGCGACGGGCTAGCGGCTAGCTTATCAACTAAAGATGTAAGATTTGAATGTGAGAGCGCGTCGGTACTTGAAACATTTTTTTTACTGGCCTTGTAAGTAAACGAGCATACGGCCCACCTGATGATGAGTGGTTACCGTCGCCCATGGACTTCAGTAATCTCAGGGACAGAACCAAGCCGCTGCCTACCGTTGAGTACTCTCCACAAGCCTCGTTTGAAAAAGAATATGTAATAGAGATCGAGAAACACCGTGGAGGGGAGCTCATTCCAAAGCCGTATGGTATGTGGCAAAAAAGATCTCCGGAAATGCACTGTCGATGAACGCAGTGGCTCCAGGTAGTATGGATGAATTTCCTCCGGCGCCGGGCGTTGCGATGGTAAAAACGAGGTGATGGAATCATCCCAAACAATTTCTCAGAGCACTCCCCTTGGAACATATGGTACAACATACAGAGAGAAGCAAAGTCCTTCCGCAAGCCCAGAGGTCCCAAACGATCCGTGAGAATGGGGTTATCAACAATCCGACCAGCCCTCTTCTGTATTTGTGCCCCGAAGCAATTATGCGGGTTGAGATAGCCGTTATTCCATACAATTGAGACTTAGAACTTATATCTCAGGGAGGGTGGCGGCATTAACACGGTGATGTGCATGGCTTCCGGTAACCACTGTTCGCGACGGACATAGATAGTTTTAAAAATAGATAGAAAACATAGTAAATATACGTTAAAATGGCTGTAAAATAATAGAAATGTCCGTAACAGATAAATGAATAGTATGTTAAAATAAGTTAAAGAATACATAGTTATAATAGGGAAATGTCCGTAAATAGTTAAATAGAGATATGTTCGCCAAGAACAGCGAAAATAAATAGACATCCAAATAAACGGATATGTTGTGAAATAATAAATGTGAATAGAGATAGTTAAAAATAGAAAAATAGATATAAGTAAATTTGTAAATATTTGTTTGAAAATAAAGATTGGTCCTCGTGGTCTTTAATTTGGCGTGGGAACGCAGGAGCGAGTCACAATACGGGCAACTAATAGAGCGACTAGGCAAACAATAGGCGAGCGAGGCGGCCGAGAGAACAATAGACGCCCACCGTGCTCGGACTCATAATAGCGCTGGCCGAGTGCGCGTGGGCGACCATAAATAGGGGGCCTACCTCGCTGCGAATTCAGTTCGAGACAGCGAGCCGACGAGTCAAGACCTCTCCAGAAGAAGAGGAGAGAGCCGTCGCACAAGAAAAGACTCGCTCCTACGCCCTGCGCCGGTCAAGCCACGAGGACCGTGTGAACGCCATACTTGAAGCCTTCGTTATTTTCCTCGAACCAATCCCAGCACCCGTTCCGCGACAGCCACTGCGGCAATACTCGAGCCACCACGTTTCAACGAGAGTAAGAAGTCTAAAAATCACACGTGGTGGCCGAAACCTGAGCGGTGGCCGTCCGGAATATTGGTCCTTCGAGCCGGATTTATTTGAGGAAGATCGAAGAAAATTGAAGATTGAAGATTGAAGAAATGGTGCTCACACGGTCCGAGAAGATGAGGTCGTCACGCCTTGACCGGCCCGGCAACGAAGCTGTCTCGGGCTCAACATCGCAAGACGCACAGCAACGAGCTGTGTCGGCCGCGCCGCGTTCGGGAGTGACGCAGGGACCGCCACCGATGGCGGCAACCTCCTCCCAGTCAACCGCGCCGCGTTCGGGAGTGACGCAGGGACCGCCACCGATGGCGGCACCCTCCTCCCAAGTGGAAAAGTGTCCGGGAGTGCCGCGGGGCTCACAAGCGATGCCCCCCTCCCGCCAAATATTGCCTACGCAATACTCGCCGGCGTCGCCAACGGGACCGAACAGCGGGGTCTGTCGTCGAGTGGTCAGACCTCCCAGCACCGCGACACCGGCAACAACTTCAGGCGACGCAGCAACGGAGAGCGTCGTATCCGCGAGCCAGAACAGAAAAGAGTCAGCGCTCACGGCCAATCCAATTGTACACGGGTCCCACACCACGGACGCCGCTGCCAAAATCTCGACGACAGAAGAAGGCTCCACACTCCGCGACGGGATGGCGCCACCAGTACGAGGATCTTCAAGAAAGTCGAGTCAACAGTCACAACGGCTGTTGCTTATGGCGCGCCTCAAGGAAGAGCATCTTCGCGCCAAGGAAGAACAAGCCCGACTCCAAGCAGAGCTCGCCGCCGCCCGCATCTCAACATTAGAAGCCGAAGCGCTCGTTGAAGAGGAGGAAGATGCGCGCACAACACTCACGGAGGACGAGAACGAGCAATCACAGCGCATCGACACATGGCTCAGTCAGCAACGATCGATCGCGCTACACGGAGTCGAAGAAAGAGTAATGCAGCCAACACACGGATCACCAGCCACCATCGAGCAACCGCAACTGGAACTTCCCGCACCAATAGAACAGCTGAAGCTACCGGCCCCTGCCGCGGCACCGATTGCCGCACCTGTCGCACCGAAGAGCGACATCGCCGAACTAGCAGCTGCCATCGCGACGGCCGCCCGCCAAGCCAGGCCCGGACCATCGCACCGGTACTACGGGGGGCTTCCAGTGTACAGTGGATCGCATCAAGAATGGCTCTCCTTCAAGGTCGCCTACGCCGAATCAGCGGACAGCTTCAGCGCCGCAGAGAACACTGCGAGACTTCGGCGTACGTTGAGAGGAAGAGCAAGAGAAGCGGTCGAAAACTTGTTGCTGCATTACACCGAGCCCGCCGAGATCATGCGGACTCTAGAATCGCGCTTCGGACGTCCAGAAGCAATCGCCGCAACGGAGCTGGAACGACTGCGCGCGCTGCCACGCTGCACGGACACACCGAGGGACATCTGCGTATTCGCGAATAAGGTGAACAACGTCGTCGCCGCTCTGAGGGCCCTCGACCGCGTACATTACATGTACAACCCGGAGCTCACCAACATCACATCAGAGAAGCTGCCGTCCACTCTACGCCACCGCTGGTTCGAATTCTCAGCGACTCAACCGGCGGGAGAACCGGACCTCGTCAAGCTGTCGCGCTTCCTGCAACGCGAGGCGGACCTGTGCAGCCCATACGCACAGCCGGAGCCAGAGACGAGAGTGGAGAACACCAGCGGTCGGCGGAAGATGGTGAATACGCCTCAGAGGACGCACACCACGCAAGCGAAGGAAGAGAGGAAATGCGCAGCATGTCAGAAGCCGGGGCACATCCCACAAGATTGTCCCGAATTCAAGAGAGCAGCCGTCAGCGAGCGCTGGGATACGGCGAAGCGCGAAAATTTGTGTTTCCGGTGCCTACGGTTCCGGTCCCGGGGACACGTGTGTAAAAAGAAGAGGTGCGGAGTCGACAGCTGTGAACGCACGCACCACGAGCTGTTGCATAAGAAGCCAGCATGGCAAAAGCCGAAGGAAAAAGAAGAGGCGGTCACCTCGACGTGGGCCGCAAGAAGTGCGACAGCCTACCTAAAGATGGCGCCAATTACCGTTATCGGACCGGCGGGAGAAGCAGATACATGGGCCCTGCTGGACGACGGGTCAACGATCTCGCTGATTGACGAAGACTTCGCGAGACGAGTGGGCGCCAAAGGACCGATCGAACCCCTCTTCATCACTGCCATCGGAGACAACAAGATAGACGCAACACGCTCACGACGCGTCCCGCTGAAGCTATGCGGACGCACGGGGGAACCACAAGAACTGAACCTACGGACAGTCAACGGCTTAAAATTAACACCACAGCGACTGAACATCGAAGTCCTCGCGTCGTGCCATCACCTCACCGACCTCCGCCATCACTTCAAAACGAGCTACGCCTCGCCGAAGATCCTGATCGGCCAAGACAACTGGCACCTGCTGGTGACGGAGGAGATGCGGACGGGACGACGCGATCAACCAGTGGCGTCTCGTACTCCACTCGGGTGGATCGTGCACGGAGCACACCCGGGAGGCAAGAGACAGCGCGTCAACTTCGTGGGACACGCGACGACGGTCGACACGAACATGGACGAAGCCCTCAAACAGTACTTCGCGATCGAGGGACCCACCGTCGCCGCCAAGACGCCGAAGAATGACCCAGACGAGCGCGCGCTGAAGATCCTGCGAGAGACCACTCAACAGCGACCCGGCGGCCGCTACGAGACCGCACTGCTGTGGCGTGAGGAGGGCCTGAAGATGCCCAACAATCTTGAAGCCGCAATGAATCGCCTGACGTCCGTAGAGAAGAAACTGGAGAAGGATCCAAATTTGAAAGAGCGCTACAAGCAACGAACAAACGCACTGGTAGCAAAAGGATACGCCGAAGTAACTCCGTCGACGGGTACGAAGAAGCGAACCCGGTACTTGCCACACTTCGACGTGACACACCCAATGAAGCAGGAGAAGCTTCGCATCGTGCACGACGCCGATGCGAAAAATAGAGGGAAGAAGCCCAAACGACTTCCTGCTCACCGACCCGGACCTGCTGCAGTCGCTGCCCGGAGCGATGATGCGCTTCAGGCAGCACGCCGTTGCCGTCTCCACGGACATCGCGGAGATGTTCATCCAGATAGGCGTCCGAAGCGAGGACCGCGACGCGCTCCGGTACTTGTGGAGGGAGAACCCTTCACGAGAACCTATAGAATACCGGATGAGGTCCATCGTCTTTGGCGCGACAAGCTCGCCTGCAACCACCATCTGCGTGAAGAACCGACTGCAGTACCCGGACGCCGCCGACCTCAAGCTCCACACGTACGTGGACACGAGCAAGTACGCCCACGACGCCGCGTTGTACTGGCGCGTGGAGACGCCCGACGGGGAGATGAGGACCTCCCTCGCCAAAGCCCGAGTCGCACCCATGAAGCCAACATCGATACTGCGTCTCGAGCTACAAGCCGACGTGATGGGAAGCCGCATAGCCGCGGCCGTCACGGAAAAACACAATAGGAAGCCAGACACAAGTGTTCTGGACCGACAGCGCCACCATAGAAGAGAACAGCACTGTGGAGGAATGGCGCTGGGTCCCCACGAAGGAAAATGTCGCCGACGACGCCACTAGAGAGCTACCCGTCGGCTTTGAAAGAAACCACCGCTGGTTCATAGGCCCGGAATACCTAAGACGGCATCCGGATGATTGGCCCGTACAACGGACTGCAAAAAGGGCAGAAGAGACGGGTGAAGAGAAGTGCGCAACGCTCGCCGTGAGCAGAGAGAGCCTCGGCGAAGCGATCCCGGACCCAAGACGCTTCTCCAAGTGGGAGAAGTACCTGCGTGCAACGGGGCGAATACTGCAATTCGTTGACCTATGCCGCAGAAGTCGCGAGCGCACTCATTACAAGAGGACCAAACGGAACCCGCGTTCGGACCCGACGTGGGAGAAGAATAGAAAGAAGACGACTTCGAAGACCCCGCTGTACACACCGCGGACGCCAGAGCAAGCAGTCATTCAATGGAAGACTTTAGACGCCGACACGCTTCGACGCGCCGAGACGCTCATTTGGCAACAGAGCCAGCGGGCAGCCTTCGAGGAAGAGATTTTGACGCTCCAGCGAGGGAAACAGATATCCCCAGCGAGCCGACTGCGAAACTTGTCCGTAACCTACGCGGACGGGATATTGAGAATAAACGGACGCATCGGCAACATAGAGGGAGCTGACGTCATCACCTCGCCTCTCGTGCTAGACGGATCCCGACGCGAAACGAGACTGATGATAGACTTCATCCATAGAAAGATGCACCACGCCGGAACCGAAGCCACGATCGCCGAGTGCCGACAGTCATACTGGGTCTTACGCCTACGCCCAGTGACACGGAGCGTAATCCACAACTGTCTTCCGTGTCGTATCCGCAAGGACACTCCACCGCGTCCAGCCACAGGCGATCACCCACCGAGCAGACTGGCACACCATCGGCGACCATTTACATACGTGGGCCTCGATTACTTCGGGCCCTATCAAGTGACCACCGGCAGAAGCACCCAGAAGCACTACGTGGCCATCTTCACATGTCTCACTACGCGTGCGGTACATTTAGAACCGGCAGCGAGCCTCAGCACGGACTCAGCAGTGATGGCACTCCGGCGCATGATCGCGCGCCGGGGAGCTCCGACGGAGATATGGAGCGACAACGGCACCAATTTACGGGGTGCCGACAAGGAGCTGCGCCAAGCTTTGGACAAGGCGACTGAGCATGAAGCGAGCTTAAAACTTATCCAATGGCGCTTCATCCCACCGGGCGCGCCTTTCATGGGCGGCGCCTGGGAGAGAATGGTGCGGGCGGTAAAGGCCGCGCTCTCGGCCACGGAACAGCCGAGGCGCCCGACGCCCGAAATATTTCATACTCTGCTAGCAGAGGCAGAGTTCACAGTGAACAGCCGACCTCTCACCCACGTATCGGTGAGCGCCGACGATCCCGACCCTCTGACACCGAACCACTTCCTGCTGGGAGGCCCGGCGCGAGTCCCCGTGCCGGGCAAGTTTGACGACGCCGACCTCATAGGGCGCGCACACTGGCGCGCAGCTCAACGTCTGGCAGATGTGTTCTGGAGTCGCTGGCTCCGGGAGTACCTGCCCGACCTGCAGAACCGGCGGGAGCCCCACAGCCGCGGGCCCGCCCTGAAGATAGGCGACGTCGTGATAATAGCAGACGGAACGCTCCCACGGAACACCTGGCCACGTGGGATCATCCAGGAGGTTTACCCGGGGGCCGACGGCATCACTCGAGTGGTCGACGTACGCACCGCCGGCGGTATATTGCGACGCCCGGCAAAGAAGATCATCGTGCTGCCCACGATGACCGCCGCTCACCAAGGAGGATGCAGCGACGTGAACGACGCTGCACGGCGGGAGGATGTTCGCGACGGACATAGATAGTTTTAAAAATAGATAGAAAACATAGTAAATATACGTTAAAATGGCTGTAAAATAATAGAAATGTCCGTAACAGATAAATGAATAGTATGTTAAAATAAGTTAAAGAATACATAGTTATAATAGGGAAATGTCCGTAAATAGTTAAATAGAGATATGTTCGCCAAGAACAGCGAAAATAAATAGACATCCAAATAAACGGATATGTTGTGAAATAATAAATGTGAATAGAGATAGTTAAAAATAGAAAAATAGATATAAGTAAATTTGTAAATATTTGTTTGAAAATAAAGATTGGTCCTCGTGGTCTTTAATTTGGCGTGGGAACGCAGGAGCGAGTCACAATACGGGCAACTAATAGAGCGACTAGGCAAACAATAGGCGAGCGAGGCGGCCGAGAGAACAATAGACGCCCACCGTGCTCGGACTCATAATAGCGCTGGCCGAGTGCGCGTGGGCGACCATAAATAGGGGGCCTACCTCGCTGCGAATTCAGTTCGAGACAGCGAGCCGACGAGTCAAGACCTCTCCAGAAGAAGAGGAGAGAGCCGTCGCACAAGAAAAGACTCGCTCCTACGCCCTGCGCCGGTCAAGCCACGAGGACCGTGTGAACGCCATACTTGAAGCCTTCGTTATTTTCCTCGAACCAATCCCAGCACCCGTTCCGCGACAGCCACTGCGGCAATACTCGAGCCACCACGTTTCAACGAGAGTAAGAAGTCTAAAAATCACACGTGGTGGCCGAAACCTGAGCGGTGGCCGTCCGGAATAACCACCATTAAATGCAATAAAAAATAAAAATTGAAAAAATGAAATTTGTGAAAAAAATAAACATTTGTCAATAGTTAACGAATGACACAGTAAGATTACTTGAAGAAATACATACATATCGCTTGTGTCACACATATAACTTCGATGAAATTTCTCTAATCAGATAAAATACTTCATTCCGTTCTCTTCGTAAACAATTCAAATACAGTGAGAAAGTGAGCATTAGTAAACACGCCTCTCCAAAATATTTCTCTCATCTGGTGGTAGGACCTCTTCTGAGTCCCCACAGGTAGCTACCGCCACCCCGCCTATTTCAGCCGTGAATCAGTAATGCCTTTCGGTGAAGGGTGGGGCAGCCGTTGTAACTATACTGAAACCTTAGAACTTATATCTTAAGATGGGTGGCAGCATTTAAGTTGTAGAGGTCCATGGGCTCCGGTAACCACTTAACACCAGGTGGTACGTGAGCTCGTCCACCTACCTAAGCAATAATCATTCGACATTAATGTACATATTTAAACCACATCTATACTAATATTATAAAGAGGAAAGATTTGTTTGTTTGTTTGTTTCGAATAGGCTTCGAAACTACTGACCGATTTGAAAAATTCTTTTTCCATTAGAAGCCGACATTGTCCCTGATGAACATAGGCTACTTTTTTTATTTTTTTTTTAATTTTATTTTTTTGGTTTCATGTGTGTTTTAATGTTTCCGAAGCGAAGCGAGGGCGGGTCGCTAGTTACAAATATAGTAAAATTTCAAATGCGGTTTTTAACCGTCAAAACATAAGTACACTCACTTTACCAACAGTAGCTCATTTCAAATATTAACTTAGCAAACATTTGAATAGTCGTCCAGCAATTAGCCGTGAATGGTGACCGTTTGCCACCACCCAAAACATCTGAGGAAGAAGAATTTTTTCGATAAATATTTTGCTTGCGTTTAGATGGCCATGACACCTTTTCACTTGTCAAAGAACATTACGTAGACTGGCCATTGTGAAGTTGTCGTAATATTTATTATTGGGTATTATAAATTTCGAGTATTACCATTTACCCTCTCTCGGCTGAAGTCCCGCAAGGCTCCATCCTATTTTCGCTCCTATTTAATATATTTATCAAGGACATTCGCCGGTCGCGGCTGACCAAGTTAGCCTTATTCGCCAACGGCACGACCGTTTACTACTCGAGTAGAAACTAGTCTCTAATTGCGAGTAAACTCTAGAGCGCAGCCGTAGCCCTCGGACAGCGGTTCCGAAAATGGCGCATAGACGTCAACCCAGCGAAAAACGCAGCGGTGCTATTTCAAAGCGAAACTAAACGCGTATTTCCTCCGCATTAAGAGGAGCAATATGACACCCCCTCACCCACCATTACCCTCTTCAGTCAAAAAAGAAGGTCAAGTACCTGCCTGGGAGTCACTCTGAATGCACATAAAATCAGTCCGTGACCGTGCCGCGTTTATTCTGGGCAAACTATATCCTGTGATCTGTAAGCGGAGTAAAATGTCGTGCTCGTTAACGCGGCCCGTACACAATGCTTGCAATCCCGCTTTTGCCGGTTAGCCATAGGAAATTCGTGGTTCGTCAAGAACCTCGATCTACACGACGACCTGGGTTTCGAATTGATCCGAAAATACATGAACTCAGCGTCAGAACGGTACTTCGATAAGACTACGCGTTACGATAATCGACTTATCGTTGCCTACGCCGACTGCATCTCCGAAATAGTGAGATTCTTTACAATCGTATAACGAAATATATTATATAGGAAAAATAAATAAAACAACAGGCAAAAACTTTTTTCACAGTAGTTGTGCTCTGTCTCCAAGACTTAATCTATGATGTTTTGACCGTGAATCTAAGTTTGTTTTGCGCGTTGTTTTAAGAATTCGTAAGTACCACGAAAGGCGTCGGAGTGCGAAATGTGTGTTTTACATTACTCTAATACGCAATGAGCAATTTATTATAAGATGTTAATGACATGGCTGAAAACGCTTCTTGTATTTATTAAGTGTAATCATCGTGTTAATATTTTAGATTTACTTAGACAAAGATTTATGTCGTGGATTCTATAAGCGATGATAAACAGCAATAGATTCATGGACCATAGAATTTTTATATCACTCACGCAAAAAGATATCAGTCAAAAACGTGCTCTCATAAAAATTAGACCTGTAATTTTTGCGTCTTACATTCATGATTTTTTAGCAATTAAAGTTCGATTCTACTAATATTAAAAAAAAAGTTTCTTAGTACGATAACAGCCCAACAGCCGTTGGACCCTGAACAAATTGCAGAAACAATAAGATCTGAAGTCGCGCGCTATTCGTAAAAATTAGCGCCGTATTTACTGTGCCCACTTCGCGGGTACAAGCTAAACTCTCAGTCAACATTCGCTTTGAACAGCACACAGACTTGTTTGTTAGTCCTCTTTATATATACATAGAGCACCAGTCCCATAGTTATGTGTAAATATTCCACCGGCCATCGGATATCGCGGCCCACAGCACACGGCTTAAAGAGCCCGTAGTCATCACTACTTAAAGACCTCCGTCGAACTTGTGACATTAAATCGAAGCCAATTGTATAATAGCTATCCGATCGTTAGGTACACGTTACTGCCTACTGGCAGGAATACCTGAAGAGGAACAGATCCGGTCTGCATACAATAGGTATCGGTTCGAAAAGAGCAGAACACCAGACATTTAAATACCAATGGCCAATTAGATACATTTCATATCAGTTCATAGAAATCGTCTTATGTAATCGAAATAAAGAAATATTTTGTAATTACTCTAACCGAGATAATCACATGGTGTGCACGACGTGTTACATAACACCATACGTATGCACAGTAATAAATTGTGTTTCGAAATTTTGTTTGTATATTTTTAATGTAATAGTGATAATCGTGTTATTACAACAATATCCTACTT
Source organism: Bombyx mori (assembly GCF_030269925.1). Lineage (NCBI taxonomy): Eukaryota > Metazoa > Arthropoda > Insecta > Lepidoptera > Bombycidae > Bombyx > Bombyx mori. The sequence goes on along the minus strand of NC_085107.1, from coordinate 1,237,842 downwards.
TATACGCATGTTGTCAGGGCATTCACCCCGTCGACGAGTTGCTGAATACAGAGTAAAATACCTAGGTTTTTTTATTGCCCTAGTAGACAGAAGAGCGTACGGCCCGGCCCACCTGAGGGTGAGTCTGAGAGTGGGGTGAGTGATTACTGTCGCCCATGGACATCAGCAATGCCAGGGTAATAGCGTGTGGCAAGAGTGCAATTGTCTCCAGACTGAAAAACTGAAAGTATTGTCTGACCACATAAGATGCTCATAATTCGTTAGAATTTGTACAGCTACTCTACTAAACAAAATTTTCAGCGACGTTTTATCCGATTTGGTCTCACCAGAGCTCAGAAAAACTTTTCACATGAGCACTGAAAGTATCATCATCGATATTATAAGCTCATGGAGTCGTGACGCCATTAAATAGGAATGCGTTATCCATATAAAAAGTCCTTTGGTTAATAATAGTAGAGGTCAAAGTTTCGCCCAACTAAACGTAAATTGTGAAAGCATTTCCGATCACATTTACAAGCTATACGATAAAAAACAAACTATGTTTTTACTTATTTTATACTTTATTTACTTATGTTATATACTATATCATCATCATCATAGTCGGTTACACTTGGCAGAGCAGTCGTGGTCTTTTGGAATCCTTGTTTATTAAAGCCTTGACAGCTATTCTTGTTCTGACTATATCTACTACTAGTTATACCCGTCCGCTTCGCTGGGCATTATATAATTAAAATTAACATTATTATTTCACCCCTACAAAGATTCTCATAATTAACGCCCCCGCAACTGGTGTAGGGAGTCCAACACTCATATAAATATTAGCCTATACATTAAGTACATGTATTTTCTACATGGATACCAAGTTTCAAGTCAATCGGATGCATGGTTCAGTAGTTATAACGGAACATCCGTAAAAACCAATGTAGATTTATATATTAGTATAGATATAGATATATCTTCATGCTTTACATATGGGTTAAGGATATCGCAATCCTTTTTGATATTAAGTAGCTACTTTAACCTGTTGACCTCAAAATGCCAATCCATTAGAATTCTCATTTGATATGCTTAGCCGCTGTCGCAACCGGGGTGGTCTCAAAAACCAGACGTGTTGTGAGTCTAAGTGCTGTATCACTACCACATATATACAATTATATTAATAATTAATACGTGAAGCAAAAACTTTGTATCCCTTTTTACGAAAATTGCGCGGACGGAGGAGTATGAAATTTTCCACACTTATAGAGAATATAGAGAAGAAGTGCACAATGCTAATATTTTTTCAAAATAATGCATTAAATATACATTAAATCAATAAAGAAAACATTACACACACTACATACCATGTATTTGACGCACACACGCATGCATACTATTTATTGTCAAACTTTTATTCTTGACGTCTGTGGTCAAATTGAGAATAGATTAAATATTGTTTGTTTTTATGAATAATTTTTTATAGAGTAGCTTTGGCGAAATTTGTGATTATAGAAGTATAAAATACAATCATAATAGTATACAAATTTACAATTCCAATTAATTATAGTCGAATTTCGACTACTGCGGGACCACTAGTTAATAATAATAGGTTGGAGAAAAGTTTTCTTCGAATTTTTTAAGAAAATTCACATCATTTTTTATATATATAGTTTATTTATATTTTATATAGTTTATTTACGTTTATCTAAAGTATGTCAGTACCATTTTGTTCGATAACTTTTTGCCATCTTTTAGGTAGGGACATGATCCCATTGCTATAGAAATTTTGGGGCTTCTGATCAAAATACCGCGACAATTGCCTCGTCAATTCCTCTCGTGATGTTAACCTTACACTGCCTAAAGAATTCTGAAGAGACCGAAACAGGTGGAAATCTGAAGGTGCAAGATCAGAACTATACGGCAGATACATTAACACCTCCCAGCCATAACTCTCTTAATTTTTGCTGAGTGGCTAAAGATGTGTGAGGTCTAGCGTTATCATGATGAAAAACCACACCCCTTCTGTTGATTAATTCTGGCTGCTTTCTCCCAACTTCTTGCTTTAATCCCACTAGTTGTTCGCAGTAGAGTTCAGAATCGATGGTCCTGCCTGGTGGTAGCATCCATGGTGGTATCCATTTTATCCGTAATAGGGCGACCAGAGCGACATGCATCTTTGACATCAAAATTTCCGGATTTTTTTCGCGGCTTACGTTGCATTTTTACCCCTTTTGTAGTAAAATTTTATAATGTATCAAATTTCTTCATTAGATTCACTCATCTTGACAGTGCGACAAATAAATAAAAATTACACATTTTCTTAATTTAAATTTGAAATTATCTTCTTTAAAATTTAAACTTTTAATGATATCAAAACCAGTCCGATACAAATAGCAAAGCCAAAGAGATTTTATTACAAGTTCATACATACTACTATAATGCGAAAATACTTTTTCCCCAACCTATTATTTCCTAAATACATTAAAATCGTTTTCGAACACCCTATTTTTACTTTTTATATGTACTGCAGATAGCACGCGGGCGAAAGTTTAAATTTAATAAAATAATTTGTTATTCTGGTACATTACTTTACCTCTGACCTGATTAAATCGTAATGGAGTTTGTACGTGTAATTGTATTGGAAATCACCAAGCTATTATTAAGTTTTGGTAACAACACTTACAAGTATAAGTTAGCAATGATTATTGTTCATTAAAATCATACCCGTGAAAATATATTATTGTATTTTTATTTTTTATAGCTTAGACGATTTGACAAGCTCACCGCCCAATTGATGTTAAGTGATTACTGGAGCCCATAGACATCTACAGCGTAAATGCCGTCACCCACTTTGAGATATGAGTTCCAAGGTCTCACTATAGTACAACGGCTCCCTCACCCTTCAAACCGAAACGGATTACTGCTTCATGGCAGTAATGGGCAGAGTGGTTGTACCTACTCGTGCGGACTTACAAGACGTCCTACCACAAGTAAATGTTAAAAAATATTAAATTATGTAAAAAATATTATTTTTATTCAAATTATTTTTTTAATTTGACATATTAATTAAATTGTAAACATCGTAATAGCTTACCAAAGGAATTCATTTTCCTCTTTTAAACATAGACAAAGACAAAACATTAGATATTTCTTTTTCATTAAAAAAAAATTAGGTATGCCTGTCTACACTTCAACTGGACGCCACTGCGCCGTGAGCATACAATCACCAAATACTATTGTATAACATTGTATGTGATCTCATTGTTACTCCATCCCACGTTTTTTTGTAAACAAAACAATTATTCTTACGATTTCTTCAAGAGAATTTGACTTTTAATTTCCTCTCGACTTTAATGATGTGTTCGATGTGTTTGTTGAAACCAATTAGTAGCTTTATGTAGAAATTACATATTGTGGTTTTTATAGTGTTTGTGTTAATAGTAGATAATATGTCATGATGAGAAGGAGTAAATCTAGCTAGTCGTTTAAAAATGTAAATAATAATGTTACGCGTGGACTCTGTTGATGAACCACGGTGCATTTATTGCGTGGTCATTCAATATAATCGAGATAGAGCGAGAATAAGGCTTCTGTGACCTGGATTGTGTAAAGGGTAATCACCACTGAGCTCTTCTAATGTTAAACAGAAGGCGGAAATGGAATTGAAAATATAATGAATGAAAAATATATTTTTTTTTTCTTTTCCGTACCTATTAATCTCGAGGGGTTATTCTAGATTCACCGACCTAGTAGGTGAGCTTGCGGAGCTCAAACCTGACGATGTTGCTAACACGAATCCTAACAAGAGCCGTGGTTTGCAGAAAATATCATAATATTCTTGTTAATTAATAGTTAGCATTCGTTTTTGGACTACATAGTCCACGGCCAATCTAAGTCTCTAATTTAAGTAGTAAGTGATTATACTATCGAATTCATGTGATTACTGTTACTCACTTTGGGATAGAAGAGCGAAGTTTTAATCTATTATGTAGCGACTGTGCTACTCTTGTAATAGGAACGCATCTGCAGCAGAGATCGGTAGGTGAGTCTGTCTACGTACACAGGTAGTAATCACGGCTCGAAATTTGTGGACTCTTAACCACTGGGCTGTTTCACCTCTTATCTCAGCCGTCCACTGCTGAATAGGCCTCTCCAATGGATCTCCAGTGGGGCGGGTGCGTTGTCACCTACATTTAACGTAATCCAGAGATTATCACTAGGTCGTCGCGTCGGTCCGTCTGGTATGTGGCAGTCTTACACGTGGTCTCTACTCAAGAATATTTCTTCCTCATCCACCGTCCGATCTTCGCGTAATATGGGCTGCGCAATGCATCGGCTTGTCTCACCTAATCAAATAAAAAACTGCTAACTCATTCTTTAATCTAATTTTTTGGGCTTTTGCGAGTCGTAGATTTAATTAAAGTTGTATTTAATAAGTGGTACCTCGCGAGTCACCTCGATTTTACGGTTGTTAAAACACGAGAAATTAACATACAAACATTTGCAATAAGCCGTCAGAATCTCAATCGTGGAATGCGTTGGGTCACGAGTGCAAGTGTTACTTCAACCAAGAGTCGTTGTACTAGAAATTATATTGCGAAAATCATTGAAGATACACACGTATGAAACGTTCCCGGCCTAACTGAATAGTGGCACAAGACAAGAAATACGTAGGCGATCACAGCTTTAACATTGTGTAGCTTTATAAAATTTAATATCCATATTATGAACTTTACAACGAAAATCATAAAGACCAATTTTATGTACTTGACAATAAAAACTTTATGTGCGAAATTTGAAATGTCTTCTTTTTATCTTATGTCCTTATTGAATTTAGCTGATTCACGAACGCACGTAATGATTTTCGATTATAATGGCGACATGGTCTAGGTTATACAAACAGGCTGGATTCGTTCTGAATCAAATCGCTTTAGGCATTCAATTGTTGATGTTAGGACATCGTCTCGGGTGATTCTTGTTTTGATTGCAATCAATGGCCGAGGTGAATTATTTTAGATAGAGTTGAAGGCAGTGTATACGAGCTACGACGAAGAAATATTAAAATTTATGCATTCCAATCTAGATTCCAGTCTTTTAACTGTAGTTACACGCCTTTCATAATAACAATTAGGCTAATTACCAGAGCATTTAGATGATAAATTAGTTTCATGTAGTAAGTTTCATGGATCTTTATTACGTTTGAATATTAAGTGTTAAATTATGTGTGTACAGTTGTGAAGTATTTTTAAAGGTCATTTTTATTGCATTACATTAGATCGGCCAGTGGAGTCTAGGGACATCGGTATGTGAATGCCGATATGAGGTGGAAAATTCGAAATTGCTATCCTTCAGCACGAATGATCCGTGGCAGGAAGAACTATAATGAAAGTTTCGTGCGAGCTTTTCATATGCTCAACTCCCACTATAATTAGAGTCGCACGGTAGGTTTAAGCTTGGGGAGGACAAAGTAAGAAGATTGTTTTTCGTAATATATTAATACTAGCTTTTGCCCGCGATTACGTCCGCGTGGAATAGTTACTTTGGCATAACGCTAAATTTTACTCGCCTCTTCATTTACGCAGAAAGTGATAGTGATGTTATAGCGACGTTATAGTGAGCTAACCTTAACATATAGACATAAGCAGTCGCGAACTTTTTTTTAAAACTTTTAAAGGGGAACAATTTTGTCATACATTATTTTAGCGAAACTTTAACCGTTTCCTTACTTAATCTATAGCCTTCCTCGATAAATGAGCTATCTGACATGACAATGAGCATTCAAACACACAAACAAACTCTTCAGCTTTATAATATTAATATAGATTCATTTTTTTTTTATACATTTAAAGTTAATCACTAGATAAATAGCGAATGAATACGTTTGGAATTCGTGTATGCGACAAGCTCTATGATCACATGTGCGAAATTTAGAAGTTTCATAAGTATTTATTAGCCGTAGCCGTATATTACGCCAGCACGCCAACGAGGTGTACCGATGACCTGGTCAAAGAGATTGGTAGGGGTTGGATGGAATAGACAAGAGACCGAAGAGAATGGGATGCATTCGAAAAGACCTACACTCAGCATTGGGGAGACTCGGGTTGAAGAAGATAGATCCTTTTTGGTGGTAGGACGTGTTGTGAGTCCGCGCGGGTAGGTACCACCACCCCGCCTATTTCTGCCGTGAAGCAGTAATGCGTTTCTATTTGAAGGGCGGGGCAGCCGTTGTAACTATACTTGAGACCTTAGAACCTTATCTCAAGGTGGGTGGCGCATTTAGGTTGTAGATGTCTATGGGCTCCAGTAACCACTTAACATCAGGTGGGCTGTGAGCTCGTTCACCCATCTAAGCAATAAAAAATAAAGATAGACGCCCCGCACGAGTAGATCGAGCACTTCATCGAGTCACCCTGCTACCCTGAAATTTTGCGTTATTCGGCAACTATCGCCGTTAATACAATAATATTGTACTCATATTCCACATGTTCGGATCAATGGCCTCTGGTAATCAGTTACATAATTCTACGGGTTCAGCAGTCGTCAAGTGGAAGAAAAAAAATCGTTCAATATGTACATAAACACTTTATGTGTTTGAGAATTGTACCAACCTACCTTTTTTCGTGGGAGTCATAAAATACGACTGAGCGACTCACCGGGAAGGTGGTAGAGCATATAGTAGGAGTAAGCGAACGTTTGGATTTGGAATGAGATCTCTTCCACGGTGTTTCTCGAGCGCTATGACACGACCTTCTTCGAAAGAGAACAGTGGATCGAGTCATTATGAAAGTTTTGGAAATTAGATCTTGATTGTCCAAGCCGGTTATTTTTAAGTGTAACCAAAGATTGTTATACTATCGCGTATCAGATCAATAATATGTAGATCAATAGTATGTATAAAAACGAATGTTAGTGTATATTTTTGGAACGAAGCTCCTTATGGGACGATGCGGAGAGGTAACCTAACCGGGAAAAAACGTCCGTAACGTAAGATTTTTATTTTAATAATAAACGCAACAGTATTACGCTTTAGGTTAATTTCATATTGATTTTATGTGTACGCTAAATCTATATCTATCTACCTAAATAGGGTTCGTGATTTTATTTTTGCTTATGATTTTAAATTCCAATTGAGTTATTACTCTAAGCAATTGTTGTTAAAAGTTTAGGGAACATTTCTTCATAGTTATCCTTATCATTAGATACAGGTTTTTTTTATATATTTCGTTATTTTTTTACGATTCCCGTGGTCGTACGGGATCGTGTTTAATTAGTATCGAATCGTAGACACGGATTCCTATTCGGTGACTTACGTAACGAACCTTCATACAGTGTAATTGCAGACGTCCGCACTGGCGTTATCTGATTTGACACGTGACGGTGCCGCGTTGTGAAACAAGAAACGATCGTTTTATGCAGATGCACATTCAATAAGCCATTCCGAATGGGCATTTAGTTGACGTAAACAATGAACTAACGCGGACAGCATTCGTCCTTAGACCGTTGGGTAACAGAGATATGCGTTTCATTCAAACGATCTCCTTTTGGAATCACGCCGCGATCATTATTCGAATTTATGTACGTAAATGGTAAATTGGAGAAACTCGATTCTTTTGTATCCGATTTTTTTATTTCGAATCATGCAACTAATATGTAATACTAAAAAAAATTTTGTGTGTACCTACTGTATTTATTTTTATTTATTTTGTTATCACCTAAATGACAGCACATAAATATAGTTATGCAGACGATATGGTATTGCTGAGCCCATCTATGAGTGCACTCTGGAAACTTTTAAAAATTTGTGAGAACTATGCTGAGTCCCACGGGCTGAGGTACAATGCCAAGAAGAGTGAACTGCTAGTGTTCAAAGCGCAGAACAAAACTTACGAGAACGTACCTCCAATCTGGCTAGCGGGCGCAACGCTTACACAAGTCAAGCGCTTCAAGTACCTCGGTCACTGGGTAACAGAGGATGGTACGGATGATTGTGATATAGATAGGGAGCGTAGGGCATTGATAGTAAGATGCAATATGCTGGCCCGCAGATTTACTGGTTGCGATAGCTATGTCAAACTTACAATTTTTAAAGCTTATTGCCAGAATTTTTACGCCAGTAGTCTGTGGACCACATACACGCGGAGAGCTTACAATGCCCTACGTGTCCAATATAATAATGCGTTTAGGATGATGTTGTCACTGCCGCGCTTTTGTAGTGCATCCACAATGTTTGCGATATCTCACACCGATGACTTCTTTGCAATAATGCGGAAGAGAAGTGCATCGTTATTGCGTCGAGTTCGTGACAGTGGCAACAGTCTTTTGAGAATCATATCGAGCAAGATCGAGGGACTGCTGATCAATAGCCTTTGCAGTAGGCACTTGGAAGGAGAAAAAAAAATGTAATGGTATAAAATGTATATAATGATAGTTATGTGTTAGATTTTTTAAGTTACTAACATAGATTATAAGTAATTATTACTATCAAAATGTTATGGTGTTAAAAAAAAACTGAAATAAAGTATTAATAATAATAGGTTTTTTTGTGAAAAGAGAGCTAGCACTGGAAGAAAAAAAATTATTAGGATTAGCGGCTCTACGAAACGATGCTAATAATTCGTCGTATAAGTCATTTGTAATTCGTGTTAGATGTCTATCCTTTGAGGAGGAGTCGCAATGTTCGATACTTGTATCCCAGGTGTGTTATCTTTTAGGCTTTGCTCGCTTCACATTCTACTATACCAATATATCTATCTTTTAGCCAACACACGTCCACTGCTGGACATAGGTCTTCCCCAAGGCACGCCACAACGACCGGTCCTACGCTGCCTGCATCCAGCAGATCCCCGCGAACCTCAATAGGTCATCGGTCCACCTTGTAGAAGAACTTCTCATTCTACGTCTTCGGATACGCGGTCACCACTCCAGAACTTTTCAGCCCAGTAGTTATCTGTTCTACGAATATGCTCTGACCACTGCCACTTTAACGTCGCAATATTTTGGGCTATGTCGGTTACCATAGTTTTCCCGCGAATCTCCTCATTTCTGATTTGATAGTGAAACCTTGTACCTTCTAATAAGGTCCATTGTGGGCGATCACGTCTCAGTGCCATATGCCGTCACTGGCCAACATACACTGGTCAAAGACTTTCGTCTTGAGACACTATGGTATTTGTTGAATCTACTTATATAGCTCAGTTTGCCTCAGGTAAATATACTTGTAAACAACTTCAGGCATAGAGCTTCCGATCTTTACTAGAGAGGGCGTTCAACATATTTTTTGTATTTTCTATGTCCATATTCAAGCTCACTCGGATAAAATCTCTACTGAAGTCGTTGAGCATTGTATTGAGGTCCTCCAAGGTATCGGTCATAGCGTCAATGTTGAACCATTCATGAATAGAAGCAACAATCCGGGCTTAAACTACAAAGTGTCAATAGCCTTCAACTAGAATGGCCAAAATAAAAAGAGGAATGTACATGTAAATAAATAACAAATATGATATTTGTATTTAATTCTAACCAGTAGCCGTACTCCTAACCAAACTTACTTCTTAATTTGAAAATGAATTTGAATCTCTTAAGCGTGAAATTTTCAAAAACCCTTCCTCAGTAATTAAGCCCATATAGCAGAAACTGCTGAAATTCTAAGGTTGTACCAACACGAATTATTTTTACAGGATCAATCTGTCCCGAAGCAAACTAAAGTTTTGACCCGGTTCAGATAGGACAGTTGTCAAACAATACAATCCTCTGCCTTTTTTATTGCTTCGGTTTTTGGACGAGCTCACGGCCCACCTGGTGTTAAGTGGTTACCGGAGCCCATAGATATCTACAACGTAAATGCCGCCACTCACCTCGAGACACGAGTTGTAAGGTCGCAGTTTTAACAGTACAACGACTGCCTCGCTGCTTCACGGCAGAAACAAGCAGGGTGGTGGTACCTACTCACAAGAGGTCCTACCACCAGTAATACATGTATGTCTTCGTAAATATGTACATGTCTTCGAAAACTAGAATCACTTGATTGTGATTCAAGATTACATTTTAGTCACTGAAGGTTTTTTTATATTTGAGACTGATAAGTCTTACATGAATTTACCGTCAAAGTTAGGGCTAACGTTTAGGTTTAGCAAGTTAGGGTTTTCCAGGGTACATTATTATGTAATGATACTAGCGACCCGCCCTCGTTTCGCTTCGGAAACTGTAATTTATTATTGATTTCTCCACTATTTAATGGATATTATTATACGCAACGGATTTTTATGCGGTTTTTTTTAATAGATAGAGTGATTGAAGAGGAACATATAAACCTTTCTCTTCAATCACTCTATCTATTAAAAAAAAACCGCTTCAAAATACGTTGCGTAGTTTTAAAGATTTAAGCATATATAGGGACAGACAGATATAGGGACAGAGAAAGCGACTTTGTTTTATACTATGTAGTGATGAGCAAAAACAAGCCACGTCCGACTCTATCATACTTGTCGCAATAAACGACGTTAAGGATTTAGCAACATGGCGTGATGTAGTCCATCGGAAAATACTCCCTAGAGGTTACGACCTTCAGCATCAGGCACATACGAAACAAAGAAAAGGAAAAAATGAAGGATACGCTTAAAAAAAAACATTAGTGGCAAAAGTTACGTATTAACTATTTATTAATCTGTGGCAAAAGGCAAATTTATTTCTCCTTCGATGCGCTAAATAGCCTTTTCATGATTGTTCTGATTAAAAACTACTTTTAAAAATGCAAAAAAAGGTGCAAAGGTGGAAGCAAATTGATTTTACTATTTTTGCTGTCCACCGCAAAGTATATCATAAATTAGAACTGTAATTTATAATTAAGATCTACAGAATGCTTAATAATCGTGAACATAAATTTCGTCCGACCTAAATTTTTAGAGCACTTTCCTAAAACTATAAAAAATGTTTTAAAGTTGGTTTTAATTGACCCGACAAGTATGCTTAAGTTTATGAATATAGTGTGTTATAAATCTCAAAGGCTTGTATATAAGTACATATAAGTATGAACATAATATAATAATAACATAAAATAACACAAAGCTCAGTAACTGTTCTACTAAATAATAATAATAATAAAATAATTTTATTATATTATTATTATTATAGCACTGGTTTTCATTTATCGCTCTAAAACAACAAGACGAGCTCTCAGTCCTCCGAGTCTTAAGTCGTTACTGGAGTTCATAGACATCAAAAAACGCCGCAATCCAACCCGAGGTATAAGGTGCAAAATGACATTTGTAATCTGTAATGACTGTGCCCTCTTTCAAACCGATACGCACGCTTGCTTCGCGATAAAAATAGCCACAACGGTGGTACTCACCCGTTTGGACTCACAATATATCCTACCCTCAATAAAATCTATCACGAAATTTCTAATATAATTTTAAAATGTCTTGTAGATAACAGACATGTCTTTGTTTGTCAGTGAGGGCCAAAAAAAATTTTTTTCCCTACTTTGGTACTCACCCGTGTGGACTCACAATGCGTCCTGCCCTCAATAAAAAAAACCTATCACGAAATTTCTAATACCAGAGGTCCCGTAGAAGTCGAAATTCGACTATAATTAATTGGAATTGTAAGTTTGTACACTATTATGATTGTATTTTATACTTCTATAATCACTAATTTCGCTAAGACAAACAATATTTATCAATTTGACAACAGACGTCAAGAACAAAAGTTTGACAATAAATAGTATGAGTGTGTGCGTCAAATACATGGTATGTAGTGTGTGTAATGTTTTCTTTATTGATTTAATGTATCTTTTATGCATTATTTTAAAAAAATATTAGCATTGTGCACTTCTTCTCTATATTCTCTATAAGTGTGGAAAATTTCATACTCCTCCGTCCGCGCAATTTTCGTAAAAAGGGATACAAAGTTTTTGCCACACTTATAGAGAATATAGAGAAGAAGTGCATAATGATAATATTTTTTTAAATAATGCAAAAAAGATACATTAAATCAATAAAGAAAACATTACACACACTACATACCATGTATTTGACGCACACACGCATGCATACTATTTATTGTCAAACTTTTGTTCTTGACGTCTGTTGTCAAATTGAGATTAAATATTGTTTGTCTTTGTTAATATTTTTTATAGTGTAGTCTTGGCGAAATTAAAATTTGTGATTATAGAAGTATAAAATACAATCGTAATAGTGTACAAACTTACAATTCCAATTAATTATAGTCGAATTTCGACTACTGCGGGACCACTAGTATAGGTAATTTTAAAATGTTTCGTAGACAACAGACAAGACTTTATCACAGTGAGGGCCACAAAAAAAAAAAAACAAAACCATTAGTATGCAAATTGAACAAACTACGACCATTAGATAATAGTTTCCGACTATCATTTCTATTTAATTCTATCTCCGTAATTTGCGCGATTCGTAACGTAAACTTATTCTGTGAACGCGTACAATGCTTTACGTAATACGCAAATGTCAAACCACTCTGAATGAGAAATAGGTAGATGTTCGTGTTATATTTTTGTACTGTCAGTGGATGTTAAATCGTTGGCTCAGTGTTGTGAGTCTGTTATGTTTTCTTCCGCAGAACAATCATTAGTCAATTCCGGTTTTACTGAATGCTCACGCATCTGCTATGCTAAGGATGTCGATGCTTGGAATTATTGTATTGGTATTTTATTATTGGTGTTATTGTGTAAATTTTCGCCACCAATAAAACTATAGAGCTGTGTGTGACGCAAGAAACGTGTGAGTTTGATTCAGGACATTGTTCCCGGACCCCACTATCCTAAATAACTGTACCATTGCTGAATCAAAAATACAGACGCCAACTTATTTTTAAAAAATACGCATCTTTTAATTCCACTGAAATCTCAAGTCCGGAAATATTAATAGCAATTTTTTTTATTTTTTTTTTATTGTTTAGTATGGTGGACGAGCTCACAGCCCACCTGGTGTCAAGTGGTTACTGCAGCCCATAGACATCTCGCCGGGAAAGCTGCGCGTGGGTTGGGTAATAGCCCACGTGCAGCTGCAGGAGGCACGTCCATGGCGATGCCTCCGGTGCTTTGGCACCGGGCACGGCCTCGCCAGGTGCCCGTCGTCTGTGGATCGCAGCGGACTTTGCTTTCGCTGCGGTCAGCCCGGACACAAGGCAGCCTCCTGCACCGCTGCCGCACCGCACTGCGTGTTGTGCGACGCAGTGAAGCGGCGGGCCGATCATCGGGCCGGGGGTCCGGCCTGTCTTTCCGCACCCTCCTCCACTAAGAGGAGGCGTGGCGGAAAAAAGAAAAAGAAGATAGAGGAAGAGCCGGCTGCGTGTGAAACAGCCGGCCGGTCAGTTCCCGCCGCGGCCCTCGGGCCGCAAGGCGGGACGGAAGACGAGGGAGCGATGGACGTGACACCTCAATAATGGATCACGTCCATCGCTTCCTTCAAGCGAACGTGAACCACTCCGCCAGGGCGCAGGATCTCCTCGTCCACACAATGGCGGAGTGGTTCATCGACATCGCGATCGTCGCGGAGCCATACTTCGTACCTCCCGACCGGGAGGATTCCTGGGCCGGAGATGTTGATGGATCCGTGGCGATCGTGATGCGACAGTCAGCGGCATTGCCCCCCCTTGGAATGGTGGCCAGGGGATCCGGGTATGTCGTAGTTAGGGTTGACGAAACCGTCGTGATCGGGGTGTACTTCTCTCCGAACAGGAGTCTCGCCGAGTTCGAGCGGTTCCTGGGTGGGCTCGAGGCGTTGGTTCATCGCTTCGAGTCTCGCCCGGTGATACTAGCGGGGGACCTCAATGCTAAATGCACAGCGTGGGGCTCCCCCCGCACGGACTCGCGTGGCGAGTTCCTGTCGGAGTGGGCCTTCGCGACCGGCCTCTGTCTTCTAAACAGAGGTTCGGTCGCGACCTGCGTGCGGTGGAACGGGGAATCACACGTGGACGTGTCGTTCGCGTCTCCGTCCGCCGCGCGCCGTGTCCGTGGCTGGCGTGTCCTCGAGGGGGCGGAGACGCTCTCGGACCATCGGTTTGTCCGATTCGAGCTCTCCGTTTCCACCTCGTTGAACGCGCCGGCCGAAGACGCCCGCGGCGAGGAGGAGCTCCCGCGTAGTACCCCCCGATTATTCCCGCGATGGGCACTGAAGCGCCTGAATAAGGTGCTCGCGGTGGAGGCGGCCACTGTGGCCGCGTGGGCGCCGATGCCCGCGCGTCTAGTGGACGTGGAGTTGGAGGCCGACTGGTTCCGGGGTACGATGCGTCGCGTCTGCGATGCTGCGATGCCCCGGGTCAGCGGTCGCGCTTCACGTGGCGGTGCGTATTGGTGGACGCCCGCGATCGCACTCCTCAGAGAGGAGTGCGTGCGGGCACGCCGCCGAAGCGCCCGCCACCGCCGTCGCCGTCTTCGCGATACAGATTTCGCGGAGGTGGCGGCCCGCCTGCATGCCGACTGCCGTGAGAAGCAGGAGGCTCTGCGGCGGGCCATCGGCGAGGCCAAGTCTCAGAGCATGAAGACGCTCCTGGAGACGCTCGATCAGGATCCCTGGGGGCGCCCATACCAGACGGTACGCAAGAAGTTGCGACCGTGGGCGCTCCCGGTGACGGAGCGTCTCCAGCCTCAGCAGCTGCGGGATATTGTCTCCGGGCTGTTCCCGCGGATGGAGAGGGACTTCGAGCCCCCTTCATGGGCGTGCCGCCACGCAATGACGTGAGCGGTGATGCCCCTGCTGAGGTGGTCCCTCCGAGCATCTCGGAGGAGGAGATTCGTGCGGCCGTGTCGAGGATGCGGAGGAAAGACGCGGCCCCCGGCCCTGACGGTGTTCACGGTCGGGTTTGGGATTTGGCCTTCGGTGCCCTTGGGGACCGGCTCGTGCGGCTCTTTGAAGCCTGCCTCGAGTCGGGACGGTTTCCAAAGCAGTGGAAGACGGGCAGACTTGTTCTGCTGAGGAAGGAGGGACGCCCTGCGGACTCACCTGCGGGGTATCGTCCCATCGTGTTGCTGGACGAGGCGGGAAAACTGCTCGAGCGGGTGGTGGCCGCCCGCATCGTCCACCATCTGACGGGGGTGGGTCCCGATCTGTCAGCGGAGCAGTTTGGATTCAGGGAGGGCCGCTCGACCATCGACGCGGTGATGCGCGTGCGTGCCCTCTCTGATGAGGCTGTCGGCCGGGGCGGGGATGCACTGGCGGTGTCTCTTGACATCGCCAACGCGTTCAACACCTTGCCCTGGTCGGTGATCGCAGGGGCGCTGGAGTATCACGGCGTCCCTGCGTATCTCCGTCGGCTGATCGGGTCCTACCTCGAGGACAGGTCGGTCGTGTGCACCGGGCACGGTGGGGCGGTGCTCCGCTTCCCCGTCCAGCGCGGTGTTCCACAGGGGTCGGTCCTTGGCCCTCTCTTGTGGAACATCGGCTACGACTGGGTCTTGCGTGGCGCCCTAAGCACTCCTCTCCCGGGTCTGAGCGTAGTTTGCTACGCGGACGACACTTTGGTCGTGGCCCGGGGGAGGGACTTGCGAGAGTCTGCCCGTCTTTCCTGCGCGGGGGTGGCCTTCGTCATCGGCAGGATCCGAAGGCTGGGTCTGGAGGTGGCGCTCGATAAATCCCAGGCCCTGTTGTTCCACGGGGCCCGGAGAGCGCCGCCTCAGGGGGCCCACCTCGTGATCGGAGGCGTTCGCGTCGAGATCGAGGCGACCGGGTTGCGGTACCTCGGTCTCGTACTGGACGGTCGTTGGAGCTTCCGCGCTCACTTTGAGAGATTAGGTCCCCGACTGATGGCGGCCGCCGGCTCGCTGAGTCGGCTGTTGCCGAACGTCGGGGGGCCTGACGTGGTGGTGCGCCGCCTCTACACGGGGGTGGTGCGGTCGATGGCACTGTACGGGGCTCCCGTGTGGTGTCACGCCCTGACCCGCGACAACGTTGCGGCGTTGCGACGTCCGCAGCGCGCGATTGCGGTCAGGGCGGTTCGTGGATACCGCACCGTCTCGTTCGAGGCGGCGTGCGTGCTAGCTGGGACGCCTCCCTGGGACCTGGAAGCGGAGGCGCTCGCTGCGGATTACGCGTGGCGATGCGATCTCCGCTCCAGGGGGGAGCCGCGTCCTGGCGCGGCGGAAGTTCGAGCGCGGAAGCTTCAATCTCGGCGTTCCGTGCTCGAGGCGTGGTCTCGCCGCCTGGCGGACCCCGCCTACGGGCGACGGACCGTCGAGGCGATCCGCCCGGTCCTCTCGGACTGGGTGAATCGCGACCGAGGACGTCTCACCTTCCGAGCGACGCAGGTGCTCACGGGACACGGCTGTTTCGGTCGCTACCTGCACCTCGTCGCCCGGAGGGAGCCGACTCCGAAGTGCCACCACTGCAGTGGCTGCAACGAGGACACGGCGGAGCACACGCTCGCGTACTGCCCCGCTTTCGCGGAGCAGCGCCGCGTCCTCGTTGCAAAAATAGGACCGGACTTGTCGCTTCCGACCGTCGTGGCTACGATGCTCGGCAGCGACGAGTCCTGGCAGGCGATGCTCGACTTCTGCGAGTCCACCATCTCGCAGAAGGAGGCGGCGGAACGGGAGAGGGAGAGCTCTTCTTCCCTCTCGGCGCCGTGCCGCCGCCGTCGGGCCGGGGGCCGGAGGAGGGCGTTTGTCCAGCTCCAGCCCCTATGAGGAGGCAGTCTCCTCCCGGTGATGGTCACGGGGCGACCTAAGGGGGTTGAGGCTGCGCCGCACGCTACCGTCACTCTAGCGCGCTGGCACCAGGAGGACGGGACGGCGCGTCGGCGACTGCGGACTGCGATGCGGTCCGCATTTTCGTCGTCGCTGTCGTCGCCGAACATACTGTTGAAGAGCAACCCGGTCGGCGGTGTATCGCGTTCCGACCCGGCAGGCTGGTTCTGGCCCAGCGGGGTATCCCGGAACACCAGCGGCACCGCCCGGGCGGCCTGGTAGGGCCGCCGTACCGCGGAGACTGACGTCGTTGGTCGTCGACTATCGCCTCGACGACCCGTCAGTCGGGCGTCCTCGGGGTGGCGCCGCGTGTCTGGTTGTAGTGTTGACCGCGGGAACCCCCCTACTCTGAACGGGTTCTGACCCCGGACGGAGATCGGACGTCGGGTGTAAGAGTGCAGGGGAGTCGTTTAGTGGGTGGGCCCTAAAATCCTTGGGCCCGCGATCTGCTCTCAACACCTGCAGATCGTTGAGTCTCACATACCCCGCGCGCCCCCTAGGCGCGGGGACCTCGTAGGAGGTTCGGCCCCCGGCCCGAAAAAAAAAAAAAAAAAAAAGCCCATAGACATCTACAACGTAAATGCGCCACGCACCTTGAGATATAAGTTCTAAGGTCTCAAGTATATTCAGATTCTCAAGAGGTAAAAAAGTGTGTTCAAGCGTGGAAAATCTATTGCCGCTACACTGACTGAATAGCCGGTTTGTTGAACCAATCAAGTCCATCACCTCAACCAGAAATGGTTCATAAAGTAGAATAACATTCATAAGACACTCACGAACAGAATTACAATGTTTGATAATCGATTCAAAACGAGCAATTAAAAATTACACATTAATTTAAGCCGTCCAAAAAAAACCCATAGTTACATAAGAACATAAACCTTCCGATGAACAGTGACCGAAGAAACAATACGATCGTCGTATGAGTTTATTTTTAGAGTGCGGAAGTAATTTATTAGCATTACAAGTATGAATGGAAGTTATTGAAAGAGGCTAGACGTTGTACCCATATCGTAGTGTGACGTAAAATTAATTTACTGTAAAAAATGATGATAATATTAACTGGGAACAAATCACGCACGGTCATTCGGTCCCAATTTAGTAAAATTCTGGATTACGGTTATAACGGGAAACGTGTGAATTAATACGTGAAGCAAAAACTTGTACCCTTTTTATGAATATTGCGCGAAAGGAGTAGTATGAAACTTCCCATACTTATAGAAAATATAGAGAATGAGTTCAGAATGTTAATATTTATTTATTAATACATAATACATTAAATAAATAAATAAAAACATTACACACACTACCACGCATTTGACACGCACACGCATGCATACTATTTGTTTATTGTTTATTGTCCAACTTTTCATATTGCTTATAGTCTGTGGTCAAATTGAGAATAGATTAAATATTTTTTGTATTTATATTTGTCTGAAGTGTAGTTTTTGCGAAATCTGTGATAGTAGAAGTATAACACAACAATAGAATCATAATAGTGTACAAACTTATAATTTCAATTAATTATAGTCGAATGTCGACTTCCAGGGGATTTCTAGTATGTTTAAAAGAAAGAAAGATCCTCGAGTGGAGACTACGTATTGGCAAGCGCAGTTTGGGATGGCCACCTATCAGATGGACTGACGACCTGGTGAAAATCTCTTGGTCACGTTGGAAGCAGGTGGCAATGGATCGGCTGCAGTGGACATCAGTTGGAGATACCTAGAGATAGAGATGAATTATAGAGAGAGATGAGAGAAAGAGAGAGTAAGAGATTTTTACTGGTAGTAGGACCTCTTGTGAGTCCGCGCGGGTAGGTACCACCACCCCGCCTATTTCTGCCGTGAAGCAGTAATGCGTTTCGGTTTGAAGGGTGGGGCAGCCGTTGTAACTATACTGAGACCTTACAACTTATATCTCAAGGTGGGTGGCGCATTTACGTTGTAGATGTCTATAGGCTCCAGTAACCACTTAACACCAGGTGGGCTGTGAGATCGTCCACCTATCGAAGCAATAAATAAAAAAAGAATATGTTTAAATATGTATAAGAGCAAACAAACCTATTCATAGCACAATTATTGCCCGATGTGGGAATCAAACTCGCGAAACTCGGCGCAACAGACACCGCCACTAACTACTATATCACCGAGTCAGTCCAATTGATTAAAGATGGTAAATTCACTCTGGTTTCATCACCAGGACAGTTACGTTCACATCCTTTTATGCGGCTTGATTTGTTCTTTATATTACAGAACACATGAAAGACTAAAACATTCGCGTTCCTAAAAGATGCGGTTTTGCGAAATAACTTTTTGCCTACGATACAGAGAACTATGCATCTATATGCTATTGGAAGAATCATTATTGAACATTTTTTGTTTAGTTTCATAATCCATTATTTCTGGCTACTATCAAAATATTTAAATGTTAACATTGCTGAGAATATCGATTGGTATTAAGAAGCGTGCGTGAATTCGACAAATGTAAAGGATTCGAAGCAACGGAAATAGTAAAATGAAAATAATAAAGGCAATGTTAAACAGTAAAAGCTGTTTTAATCAATGAAGGTTAATCACTGGCTCCATTATGCTACGTTCAGCCACGATGATGAGAATTTCAAAAGTAACAATTGGAATTCAACTAGTACATTCGCCCTTGGCATACCATTCGTCTATTTATTTCCTCATTAAGACCAAATTTTATTCGGCTCATATCCTCAGAGCCATAACATAGAGAGCACGTGCCTTATAGGCCAAGTTCAAATAAATCTGGACGTCCACCAATACTTTATGATGCAGACGATTGTATTGAATTTGATGGCGAAGTGAGATATTTTATGTATATAGTTAAATAAGTAAAATTAACACCCTTGTCACAATGTATTACATATTTTGTGTAGAAGCACTAGATTTAAATATTTTGAATAGGATTTATCTTCTAGTAGCAGTGATGTAAATGACTTCTATCCAATCTATAATCAATTAAATTACCAGCAGTATGTGACAACAACGATTTCCAATAAAGGGACCTACCTCTTCTTAAATTGTCTTCTTCTCTTAATAAAAAATCAGAGCCTTCTAGACCTTAATTTAATTACATGAGATAAATGAAAAGGTTCGTAACTTCGAATCACCTCACCAAATCATTAGGTAGCAGCTAGCTTGGTGTACGCTGGTTTTAACACGCCTCATGTAACGAAATATTTTGCAACCCCGTGCGGCGAGTTCACAGAACAATACTGTTATCTGAATAATTTATATAAATACATTTCTATTGCAATCGACCTTGAGTTCTAGGCGTAGACGTGATTTTTCAATGTCATTCATGTCGAAGCAGCTTAGGAGAAAGCGCGTTAATTTAAAAGTGAGAATGAAATAGGGAGTTTTTTTTATTGCCGTACAAGCGGACGAGCATACGGCCCACCTAATGGTAAGCGGCTACCGTCGCTCATGGACGTCAGCAATGTTTTAAAAGACCTTTTTTAAATTCATTTCTTTCAGAGCTGAAGTTTTTAAACGTTATTAAGGTTTCCAAAAAGAGTTACTACAGTTCTGAGAATCAAAATAGTCAGGAAAAGGTCTGTTCACACTCAGTCTATGTATTCTAAATTAAAGTGTCACTACACACAATAGTTAAAAATGAATATCGTGTAAGTGTTTCTCGTTTTTACCATCGCACCTCCCGCCACCTGAGTATGGTTTCTCCATACTATTTGTAGCCACTGCGTTCATTCACGGTGCATTTCCAGAGATCTTTTTTTCCACGCACCATCCGGCTTGGGAATGAGCTCCCCTCCACTGTGTTTCCCGAGCGCTATGAAATATCCTGCTTTAAACGAGACTTGTGGACAGTACTTAAAGGTAGATAGCGGGTTGGCTCTGTCCCTGGCATTGCTGAAGTCCATGGGCGACGGTAACCAATCACCATAAGGTGGGCCATATGCTCGTCTGCCTCCAAAGGCAATAATAATAAAATGACGTTACTATCAAATCAGTTACCAAAGAACAATCCGGTTGATGATTTTTTTTCATGTATTTATTACGACGGACGAACTGCGACCTCTGACCCGCCACGAGGCAATGCAATCCATCTTTCGATAAGTTTACGTAACTATTTAACATATTAGATTGTTTTTTATAATATTTTTACAAATAATAATAATGCGTCGATGATTCCGTACTTAAATATAGTGAAAACGATTATTTTTTTATTTCCCGAACAAATAGTAGGTATGTACATTTTGCGATTGTAGTATGTTAATATGGCAATCAGAGAACCACAAACTTCCACTTTACCAATAAATGGGCGAAAGATGCCGTTTTGGAAAGAAAAGAAAGATGACACTGAACTATGATATAGGAAATTTATATTACAGATCAATAATTACGTATTTTTACTTGAAATACCGACGCAATGAGAGATTTAGGTTGGTCACGTTTATCTCAAAATAATCTGTAGATAGTAGGATAACTCTTTAGGATAGCTCTAGTATTCAAGAGACGTTTCAACTCTCAAATCTATTCGCCCAATATACTGAAGAGGAACCCTAAATGCTTATGCAAAGAATATTTTAATTGTCATAGCGCAATCATTTTTTTATTTATAATTAATAGCTGATTCGGCAGGATGCGTCATTAATGCAAAATTTTGTTTATTACACCATTTTAATTACATATAAACTGGCAATCGATAGATTATATTTCGCAAATATATTCGTTCCTGGCGCATCAAGTTATGCATAATAAATCGTAAGATATACTATGTACATAATATATACAATTATAGTTTGTATTTCTTTCATCACGTTCGACCGATGGATGACAGTCTGCGGCGCACAAAAATATAGCACACATTTCGATATATAATGTATGCTATAGATGTATAAATAAATATATAAAGTATGAATTTTTTTATGTATTTGATAATAAATTTATAAATATACGTACCTGCTGTTAAGAGCGGTGTTAACCCTGCTTGTTATACCGTTTTTAAACAAAAAAAAATTATGTGTGTCAATCTTGAATTGCGATTGGAGTTTACTTGTTAGTGCGATTCTTTTTGATGCACAATAATATATTTATATATTTGTGGCATAGTATTCAAGTGGTGGGTCAGAGGAGGACTACCCAAAATAATGACTGGGGACTGTGTTGGATTCACGGTTAAGCCAGACTTATAACTTTTTTATTGCCTGATTTATTAGATTGTCTCTTTTTTGTGACTTTTTTGTTGTAGATGTGTAAATTGTTTTATGTATTTTTTTATTGAAAACTATTAAATATATTTGGAATTTCAACGTTTATTTTTATTTTTTATTGCTTAGAGGGGTGGACGAGCTCACGGCCCACCTGGTGTTGAGTGATTGCCAGAGCCCATAGACATCTACAACGGAAATGCCGCCACCCACCTCGAGACATGAGTTGTAAGTCTCAGATTTTTACAGAAAACGGCTGTCCTACCCTTCAAACCGAAAGGCATCACTGCCTTACGACAGAAATAGGCATTGTGGTGGTATCCAAGCACAAGACGTCCTAATACCCGAAAAGCTTAGCTTCGCATGGCATTATCAGCGTCCACGGGCTTAACTATAAAACGGACCAACCCTTTTTTTAAATTTTAACCTAACTCGCCATTGAATTAATGAATGAATGAATGATGAATGAATGATTTACATATTATATTTCAGACAACAATAAGTCCATATGTGTACATAGTATCATTGAAACATACTCAAAATTAACAAAACCAATCAAATAAAAAAGATACATTTATTAAATTAATTATCAGTTGAATACATTTCAAATATTCCATTCAACTGATACTTACTTCGAACCAACCATTATTATTATTATTATTATAAGTTAGTCCGCAAGTGAACCATGGTACAATGGTTTAAGTACTGACAGTCATTACGGTCTGTTAATGCCTTCAGGATGCTATTAAAAAAAGTGGAGATATTTTCATCAGAAACAAATAACAATAATATGTTTATGATTATATATAGGTACGTATAAAAAACATCGAAATTTTATTGAGGTCGTACTCACTTTTGATAAATATAATAATTTTATTGCGAGTTCAACTTAGCGAGATTGATCGAAGGTCACGTCATAAAGTCACCAGTAATTACGCAAATTATAATTTTGAATTTTATTACACGATGTTATTCCTTCACCGTGGAAGTCAATCGTGATGATTTGTTAAGTACGTATTTCATTAGGAAAATTGGTACCCGCTTGCGGGATTCGAACACCGGTACTATCGCATCGCTGGATACCGGGCGTCTGATCGGTTAGGCCACGGCGATTTCAAAATATATTATTATGCTAAGACTGTATAAAAATTAACAATAATTACCATCGGGGACATGTATATTGATATTATGATTATGATCTGTTAGTTAGAAACAGATCTGCATTATTAAGCGCTGGCCAAGAATGTGATCAGCATTGTCTACGTCTTGTTACGTGAAACACGGTTTTATGATCAACTAACCACATCAACAAAACAACTTCCACCTAATATACAGTGCAGTGCACCCGAAGTTGTAAGTGACTATAGTACAATTACACGCGAGCTACATAACACATGTGATGGAAAATGGAAAGTTAATAAGCCTATTGGAGCTTTGTATCTATATTACACACTTTTAAAGCAAGACATAAGCGTGTACGTGGTAAAAGGTGTGGTATTTTCCCACATTCGGTAGGCCGTGGCTTGGCCCTGCTCCTGGCATTGCTGAAGTCCATGGGCGACGGTAACCAATCAACATCAGGCGGGCCGTAGACCGGCCGGACCAGTGACTTATACGGCAGTCAAAGGGTTAAGCTAGGAGAACATGTCAAGGCTATGGGTGGAGGACTTTTTTTTTATCGTCTTTGTAGGCAGACGATCATACGGCCCACCTGATTGTAAGTGGTCACCGTCGCTCATGGACCTCAGCAAAGCCAGGGGCAGAGCCAAGCCGCTGCCTACCATTAAGTACTCTCCGCAAGCCTCGCTTGAAGAAGGACATGTCATAGCGCTCGGAAACACGAGAGATGCCATGAGATTTTTATGTAAACCTCCGTAGATCTAGAGCTTTCGTGAATTAAAGTTAGGTTTATTCCTGTTCAACTTAATTAGAGTCCTCCTCAGCTTGTGTGACAACAAAATTCAATTAAGAAACAGTAAAATTTCTTAACAAAAAGACATAATCGGATTGATACTAATTTAATAACATAATTTTGTTATTGTTACCAAATTGAACATAAATTTTAACATCGATTTTCATTTTAATGTTCTCATGTGCGTGGGCATGACGGAGGCGTCCAAAGAAAAGGTGTTTGATAAAATTGTTTCAAAATGATATTAGGTAATTATGAAGGTCACTTGTTATTTAGTTGTTATGTAATATCAGAGCATTAGAACATTAACCCAAATGTACATATGTATTTTGTTTAGCTGCTGACGTGTCAATGGACACGAGGCCTTCCCGCTATTAACTGATAATCAGTCCATGGACATCTGAATTTGCTGTACAAAGGCTATTGAATTTTACCGGTATGTTGCATGCTCAAAATACGTCAGTATGATTAGAGTAGCAGGAAGGAGTTGCGAAGGAAAAGAAAGCTGGATAGAAGAAGCGGCTTTTGTTAATGAGTGACTTAGCATATCGTTAGACTTATAGCTATTTAAGCTAGAGCTTTCAAGTTATATTGCGCTCTTAAATCAATTAAATAAGCTCGATTTTCTGCTATTACAATATAACTGATTCTTTGATCACGCCATATGAGAGACATTTTATTTATCATTTGAGAAACTGACAGTACAATTATTATAATGTTATGTATTATCCATATTTTATAGTTTAGTAAAAAAAAGTAAAAAAAAAACAAACAAAATTCCACCATTAATACAACGCGTGAGTGGATAGTAAATAAAAATAAATAAAATTCTTAAAAAAATTATTACAAACCGGTAAATTTACAAATATAATCTAATAATAACTACACACGACTACAGTTACTCTTTATTTTTGCAAATAATCCGCCGATGACTGCTTAGACAGGAGATGCGAATTTTGATCAGATAACAAGGTGGCATAGTTGTTAATTAGATATCGATCTCAAATAACTATGCACCCGTCGTGGAATATGTGTGTAATGAGAATATGTGCTTTACATAGTTAATACAGTTGGCAAAGTGCATTGTGATTTGACGCGGTAGGTACCATGATTTTGCACGTTTCTACCGCAGAGCATAGATATCTTTGGACGGTAGGGCAGCCCATTATTCCGGAAGGTATTCCCTACCCGTGTAGGGCAGTGCACGTGTTTAGTCATCTATCCAAAAAAACAATAAACACAATATTAAATGTGAGATCAAACTTAAAACCGTTTTTCTCTTATCTTTTTTTTTGTTGCTTAGATGCGTAGACGAGTTCACAGCCCACCTGGTGTTAAATGGTTACTGGAGCCCATAGACGTCTACAACGTAAACGCGCCACCCACCTTGAGATATGAGTTCTAAGGTCTCAGTATAGTTACAACGGCTGTCCCGCCCTTCAAACCGAAACGCATTGCTGCTTCACGGCAGAAATAGGCGGGGTGATGGTACCTACCCGTGCGGACTCACAAGAGGTCCTACCACCAGTAAAAATATCTACATTGATCACGTCTAATAACTATCGTTAATGGTGACCGAAAACGCCGTAACGGTTATTCAATAACCAGCGAAACTGGATAATATGGAAGTTAAGAAACCAACGAATTTCTCGTGTAATGTACCTACGAGTTACGATAATTATAAACAATTTTGTAACGTTTTACACTGATATAGCTATAAATTTATTTGTAACTTTCTATATTTGTGTTTTTAATTTCGATTTTTACGTGGTAGCCTTAGTTAGTGCTGAGCCCGCGACTTCACACGCGCAAGTCGAATTTTATTAACATTTACTGGTGGTAGGACCTCTTGTGAGTCCGCACGGGTAGGTACCACCGCCCTGCCTATTTCTGCCGTGAAGCAGTAATGCGTTTCGGTG